>NW_027095145.1:0-32897 GCF_029207755.1 Chamaea fasciata | reverse complement strand
CCTCAGACCACGCCCGCTCATTTGCATCTCATTAAATCAGCGCCTCCCGCCCCCCGAGACCCTCCTGGAGCTTTCCCGGGACGAACCGAGCCGGAGGACTCTGCGCGCCGCCATCTTCGCCATGGCAGGAAGTGATGTCACCGCGCGCATGCGCACGTCACCGAAACATCCGCTCGCCGCCATGTTGTACGGAATGACCGCGAAGCGCGGCGCCATTTCGCACCGGAAGTGCCATGACCCAACTTCCCCTTCGTGCGCCGCCATCTTGTACGGAACGAGACGGGAGCGGCGCCGGCGATTAAACGCCAGAAGAGAAATAAAATTAAAATTAAATTAAATTTCAATAAATTTTCAGATCGCCTCTTTTTGTTGTTGTTGTTTTGCTGTCGCCGCGGGTTTTTTTTTTTTGTTTGTGGGAGTTTGAGGTGGTTTTGAGGAAAATTTTTCCCCTCCGGTTTTGCCGATTTGGGGATTTTTTTTCTTTTTAAAGCGATTTTTTTCCCCACAAAATTTCGTTTTTCCCTCTAAAATCCCCATTTTCCCCCCTAAAATCTCCCTTTTTTCCCCAAAATCTCCATTTTCCCCCCAAATTTCCGTCTTATCCGGCAAAACCCCCCGCACCGCGCCGCCATCTTGTACGGCAACCGCGAGCGGCCAAACCACCCCAAACCCGACAATTTTTCCCGTTTCCCAACCAAAATCTCCATTATTCTCTCTAAAATTTCTTTTTTTTTTTTTAAATCCCATTTTTTCCCCCAAATCTCCGTTTTCTCAATTTTTGTACGGCAAAAAACCCCGCGCGCCGCCATCTTGTACGGCAAGATCCTCCGGGTGCCGCCATTTTGCCGTCCTCTCCTCACCCCTCACACCGCGCCGCCATTTTGTACGGCAACCCCCAGCGGTCAAACCGCCCCAAAACTCCCTAAATTTTGCCCTTTTCCCCCCAAATTTAGAGTCGGAGATTTCCATTTTTATCTCTAAAATCCATTTTTTCCCCCAAATCCCCTTTTTCCACCCAAATCTCCGTTTTCTCCATTTTGTACGGCACGATCCTCAAGACGCCGCCATTTTGTCGCCCTCAAGTCTCCCTCAAACAGCGCCGCCATTTTTACGGAAACCCCCAGCGGCCAAACCGCCCCAAAACCTCCCGATTTTATCCGTTTTTTCTCCAAATTTAGAATCAGAAAATCCAATTTTTATCTCTGAAATCCCCTTTTTCCCCGAAATCCCCTTTTTTCCTCCCAAATCTCCGTTTTCTGTATTCTGTATGGCGAAATCTCCGAGCCGCCATTTTGTCGCCCTCACACCGCGCCGCCATTTTGTACGGCAAGCCCCGGAGGCCAAACCGCCCCAAAACCTCCCGATTTTATCCGTTTTTTGCCCCAAAAAACGAGTCGGATATTTCCGTTTTTTAATTCTTTTGAATTTTTCAGGATTCCCCCCTCAGCCCAACGTGTCTTTCCAGGGTCTTTTCGGGGTGTCTGAGGGCGCGGCCGGAGCGGCCCCGGGGGAGCTCAGCCGGTTTTGAGCGAAGGTTTGCCGGAGAGGGCCTGATTAAACAAACAAAAAAAACCCGAAATAAATAAAAATGTAAAAATATCATTCTGGGGAGGGATTCCCACTCCCCCCAAATTTTTTGGGGTTTTTTTTGGGGGGGGTTTTTTTGGTCACCTTTGGCCGCCAGCTGCAGGTGGTTCCGGAGGCACCAGCGGCGCTGATCGGCCTCGTGCGTGGCCTTGGCAAATGAGGAGACAGGGGAAGGAGGCAGCTCTTAGGAACAGAATTATTCCTTTTATCCTCTCTATGCCTGTTTAAGTACTGCCTTCCCTTAGGGGCATAACTCAAGCAAACACCTGTTGGATGCCATTGTGTTTTCAGGGATGATTTAGGGATGGCTGCCCATTTCTAGTGATCCTGTTCAGAAGTGGTTTAAAATGTACAGTAGTGTAGGCAGAAAGTCAAGCTAGAGCTGCTGTGACCGTGCTTCCATCATCTGTCAGCATCCTGAGTGTTGTGAGCTAAACCTGAAATTTGATTTGAACTGTCTGATATCTGCCAAGGGGCAGGATATCATTGCTGGAGAGAAATCCTCTCATCTTCCGCGACTCCATCCCCAGTCAGATGGAAGAACAGGTTGGTATCCAGAGGTGAATGGCACTGGACCTTTACGGGGCACAGAAATCATCCATATCCCCATGCTTTTAAGGAAAAGGATTCTGAGCAGAGGGCCCTTGGACTCTGCGGCAGAAACTGTTTGGAAAAACTTGCTTTAATAATAAGATTCTGACTGAAGAGTTTTGCAGAGGATGGTTTGCTTATGGAAATGGTCAAGCGGTCGTTCTGGTATTTGGACACCAGGTTACAAAAAGAGGAAAACTACTGTATGGGTATACACGAAGTGAATGAAAAAGTAGATTAAAGTAAAAGTTCAGAAGCCAAAGCTGGAGAGAGGTTCAGAGTAACCCAAAATTGCCATCCAAGATCTTGGGGAGGAGGGTTGTAACCTTTCTGAGGTATTACTGTGCGTGTAATCCCTAACGAATACATTGGGTGTTAGACCAAACCAGACAATTAATTTTTAACACAGAAGGACTTTGAGGACAACTCTGACACCCAGAGGAAAGAAAAGGCTTAATGGAAAGTTTCCATCTTCGAATCACTGCTAAAGTAGAAGTGCTGTTTTGTTAGTGGAAAATGTCAGTGAAATTTCAAATAATTGTGTATTCCTGAGAGGTGTCACTACAGTAAATCCCCTTTGTGGAATAGTTAAGTCACAATTGAAATTTGGTGCTGTGCAGTAGTCCATTGTTCTGGTACTTAAACTCTTTAAGGAACAGTCCCCATAAGGGGTAATGATTTGCTGGTGGCCAAGAAATGTATTTTCTGTATGATCCAGGTGGAGAAGTAAAGGAAGAAATGCTGTGAAATGGACACATTTTTTGTACACCTGAAAAGAGACTTGGATGTGATATGCAGGCAGATATCAGCTTTAAATTCGATGTAGTCAATGTTAATGGTATTAACATAGAGATCTTTATCAGCAGAGGTGTATTCAGGCTTCTTCTATTTTCCTGTCCATTTGCTTCAGTGTAGCAGTGTGAGATGAAAGCCCAAGGCTTTGCAGACTGGCTCCTCATTTGTGCCCCAGTTACTGACAGCTGGGACAGTGGAAATTCTCCTTGCAGTGGCCTTGTTTTAAACACCAAGATGAAAATATAATGCATGCTTAGAAGGTGCAAACAATGTCTAGTCTCATTTCACTCAGTGAAATTTGCTCAGCTTCATCTTGGAGCACTGGAGATATTTTAGTATTTCAAAGTGTATCAAACTATTTGCCCAGTATTTGGAAAAGCTACTCAGATTTAGTGGAAATGTTTCTATTTCAGACCCAAACCACTTTGATATTTGTTAATTTTATTAGTGTATTGAAGTTCATTGACACTGGGAAAAGTGATCCTGTTTCTTCAATTGATAACACCACAGGAATTGCCTTTTTATTAATCTTTATTTGGATGCCTCCCTGTCCCTATGGAACAATGGGGTTGAAGATGCCGTGAGGTAGAACACTGGAAGGAAAAGGCCAGACTAAATATTCCTTGAAATAAATAGGCCTCTTTCCCTTGACTTCAAAGGAAAAAAAAAAACCAACCTAATTAAATACAATTGAGGGGAAGAGGAAAAAAAAATGAGAACCTTTGATTTGAACACACTTTGGAGCAGAGCATGGAGAGATAGGAGAATGATCTCTGTGAGATGAATAAGTTGCCTCTCCTGCTGCATTTGTTTTGGGGTGGGTGAATCATTTCTTGAGGATTCTGTTTTTAAAAGTTGGATTTGACTTGGTTGATATTCCTTTCAGCATCTAGATTTTCTATTTTGGCTTGTATTTTTCATACAAGAACCATGTTGTTAGAGCAGATAGCTGGTCCTGCAGTAGAGGCAGATCTCATAAGGGTAGGAGGATAAGGAAATACACCGGAAAGGACAATATTGAAGATTTTATCAAGTTTGACCTCCTGGCAGTTGAAGCAAGTTGTTCCTCAAGGTCTTGTGGCAGCTGTTTCAAGTGAAGAGAGCACGAGTCACAAACACTGTGAAGTTCTCTGACTGATTCTAAACAGGGTAAAGAATTAGCCCCTTCACCATCACGCCTGGATTTTTACCTGGGGAGAATGTCTATGGAAAAAGATTGTGGCTGTTGTGAAGGAATAATGTCCAAGGCAGCCGAAAATCTGCGTTGGCTGATGTGTTGTGTGTCCTCCCTCCTCCCAGTGTTTTCAGTCAGTGTGTCAGAGCCTTTCCTGGCATGTGAGACATTCCTTGAAGTGTTGAAATGGTTCCTTGGGACTCCCTCACTCTTGGCAAAAAAAGTAGGAGGAGTGTTGGGGGTTAGGTTTGTTCCTTCTTTCTCTAAAGAATTTTTTCCCGACACGTTACCAAGGAGACCAAGTGTTGGATACTTGAGAGTACTTAACCGAAACAAAGAGGTGGACAAAGGTGGAAGGGGGAGATAACGCAGGTAAAAGACAAAGCTTGAGGCAGCTGCGGGCTTTTCTTTCTCCGGCGTTCGGGGAGACGCGTGTCTGCCGCTCCTCGAGGATCTCAGCCGCCGCAGAGCACGCCGAGTAGAGAACGGCTGTTGCTGGCTGGAGGAGTTTCACTGTGGCCAAAGGGATCCAGTCCTGGGAAATCTACTATCACCAGTTCAGCCTGAATCCTGAGTTTTCCCGGCCACCTGCGGGAGCTGGTCCAGGCCCTGCCTCGCCTTCGGCGCTGCTCCTCTTGCTGCAGCGTGACCCTGCACCCCCTGCGCTGCCGGGACATCCTGCCCCTGCCTGCCGGGACACCCTGCCATCCCAGCGACCAGCCCGGGACTTTTCCACTGTTTCAGCTTGGTGCTCTGAGGATCCTGCAGGGACAGCGAAACCAAACTGCCCTGGGTTTTGTGAAACAAAGCCCTAAAGGTTCTTGGTACTGTTGTCGTTTGTCATTAATGCTGTAGTTGTTTGGTGGGGGGGAGTTTTTTGTGTTTGTTTGCTTTGTATTGCATACTAGTAAAGAACTGCTATTCCTATTTCCCAAATCTTTGCCAAAGAGCCCCTGATTGTAATTTTACCTGGCAGATACCTGTCTTCCCAAACCAAGACAAGGAGGAAGGACAAATCTCACTCCCTCCGCTTCCAATGAGTGTATATTGTGTGTTGTATACTCCCTTGGGGTGTTTGCCACCTTTCCTGAGGGTGAACTTGTAGGATTTGTTGCAAATTTATTCACAAGAAATGTTGTGTGTACCTATTAGAGTTTTAGAGTGAGTTAGGGATTTGGCAAAGGTGAATTGTTTAAGTTGAAAATAATTTTTGGGTGTAACAGATCAACCCCTGCATACTACAGATAAAAATACTTGCAAGAACCTTTCCCTTTTTCATTTATCATTATGCACACTGCTTCACTGGAAAAGGCCTCACAGGATGTGTTTGGAGAGGAGCCTGCTTTTCCATTAAACAACAAGGAATATTTTACTTTTGAAAGAAAGAGACAAAAACATGCCATTTTTTTTTTTAATGGCACGTTCTTAGTTATCAGATTAACAACATTTTTGGAGGGGTATTCAAGCAAGTATTAAGCGTAAAACATACAAATAAACGTACTCTTACTTTCAGCAATCCTTTAAGAACTGGAGACTTCTCTTAAAGCAGGATCCCTTTCCTTCTGGGTGGATCACCTTTAGGTATTCCTCCAAACAAGCTGCAGCTGTCCCATGTGACACTGGCAGGGGCAGCTCTGGGCCGTGTTGCTTCCCCAGGAGTTTTTGGCGGCTGACTCTTGCTTAGGTAATTTAGTAATTGTGCTGCCACCTTCGGGATCCCCAAAAGGTCTGTCTCCCACATGCCTGCATGTTGCAAGACTCTATTTCATTTCCATATGTTCCTCTTTTCTGTGCACGATTGGTCTTTGGACAGATAAAGGAGGGGTTTTAGCACCTGTTAATGAATTAATTAAATGGTGGATGTACTGATGTAATCTCTACAAAATGATTCTGTTAGATACTTTGGAGACTTCTGTTTTGCTTGTGTGATCTTTACTATTTGAGGGAAACTTTCAAACTCCTGATGGGCCTTGAGTGATTTTTACTTCTTGGACAGACCGTGCTTCTCTTGTCTTTCTACTTGTTGTCCCCTTAATTTTAGCCCCTAGAGGGCTAAACTTTACAGTTTCATTAAATAAATCATAAATACTTCAGTTTATAAATAATATAGATGTTCATTGTATATTTTTATATAATTTAATTTTGTCCCCTACAGGGCTAAAATTTGGAGGGTGAGTGCTGCTCTTCAGGAAAACCTGGTGATGGAACAAATGAGGTGCAGCTGGCATCAGTCAAGGTTTCAGTTAGACAGAGTGGAAACTCTGCAGTTGGACCAAGTGCCTTCATCAGAGCAGCAAGTTCCAGAGCTCCTTCACTGTGGCACCTTCGGGCTTGGTGGTAGGAGAACCTGACACAGTGAGTGTAAAGCAATGACACCTGGGCTTGCAGAGTCTGGCTGAGTAAAATCTGGTCTAAGTTCTGTTGTTTTACAGAAGAAAAATGTTGTAGCTGATCTGTCAAACACAGTAGACTCAAAGTGAGGGCCTGGCAGTGACTCTGTAAGAAGAAATGGTTTATAAAACAGGGTAAAAAAGTGGGAGCTGGCTGCTGAAGATTGATAGCAGAGATTTTTTTTGGCTTGGTTGTCGCACTAGTGATTCCACGTGGTATATTTTGATGCTTTTCAGTTTAGATTGCTGTACAAGTATGAAGTTAAGGCATTAAAAAAAGACCCTCAAATTTGTCTCTTCAACGGGCTCTAGTACAATTACGTGGTAGTAAATGCATCAACAAATATTGGTTTTAGTTATTTTTTGAAATAGCTCTTAAAAAGCATCCCATATCTTGAGAATTCATTGGAGCCTTCCTTAATTGTTTGGCATTTCAGTGTGTGTAGGCAGTAGAGCATGTGAGCAGCTGTAACCACGTTCGTGCGGTCAGTTTTGCAAATACATGAAAAAACTTGCTCATGGGAGAGTCACAGCCCACTTGTGTTTACAACCTGAGACTGGTACAGTGAGTAAAAACAAGCTGGGATACTTGTAGGAACAACAAAAACCCAGGAAACCTTGAGAAATCTTTGGAATCAAAATCATTGTGTGTTTATGGCCAATGCAGTGCTAAGAGAGCCAGGACATGTGGCATGTTAATGTTTGGGTTTGGTTTTTTAGTGTCCACTTAAAATTAGTAACATGGCTCAGATTTTTCAATACAGATCTCTTAGGTACTGGAGGTAGTTAAGTGTGTCATACTAAACACTCTTGGAGTTGAAAATGTTGCTTTGTGTGAGTATTTATATTTTCTGAAACTCAGCTGTGCATGCTTTTTGTTCGCCGTTGAAATGCTGTAACCACAGCTGAATTGAAATTGGTCGGTCCAAAGGAGCTGATACAATTTTATCTGTTTGCTCATCTAACTTAGAGCAAGAAATAGGCACAGACTATGGACTGAGGGATGTTCACCGGTATGTTTGAAAATTTGTGTTTGATAATTGAAGTTAAATATCATGAGAAAACCTCATAAACAGGGGTGAAATTCAACATGTAAAGTGCTTGTTTTCCTTTGTGGCCTCGTGTGAACTGTCTTGCAGATCAAACTTCTAACTCCTTCTATGTGAGTTAGCATTAGCAATAAGTGGCAAAGTCCATCCTGTTGTTAAGAATTTGGATGCTGTGTAGGGTAAATCCACCTTTTCCCCCTATTGTTTGGCCTCTCTTCTTACCATTTCTGTAATCATCAATGATTGAGTAAATCCCCAGGAGCATTTTGTGGTAGTGATGCAACCACACTTGCCATTTTGTGAGTGTGTGATAAATACGTATTAAATGGTACCAAATGAGCTCAGCAGAGATAACAGGTTGTGTGCTTTTCTCTAGAGGCAAGAACACCAGGTGTGGCCTGGTGTTGGGATCGTGGATCACAGGAATCAGTCGATGACCTCAGTTTTAAAACACCAGTCTGGCTGCATTTGGTCTGCTCTGCTGTCCTCTGGAATCTCTGCTGTATGTGCAACTACAAACCCTTGGTTTATAAATTTACTTAAAACATTACAAATCTCATACTGATGTAAGACTGCTCCTCCGAGGAAAGGTTTATTAAAGAAACAAATCTTACGTGAGAAGACTGCAGAGAAGAGATGCATTTTGCCATAGCTGTATGGCTGAACCTATGGGGGTGGACAGAAATTCTGAATCTTTTCTTCCGGCCCCTGTGTTGGAGGAAGGGTTAGGTTGGAATCCTGCAGTTTTCTAAAGTAGTGTCTTGGAAGAGAGAGGAATGAGTCCCAGGCTGAGCCTTCCTTTAGGAGAGGAGCTGCAGGTATCCCGTCATGCCGTGCGCCGCTTTGCGCCTCGGTGTATCCCGTCATGCGCCGCGCCGCTTTGCGCCTCGGTGTATCCCGTCATGCCCCGTTCCGCCGCTTTGCGCCTCGGTGTATCCCGTCGTGCCCTGCGGCGCTCTGCGCCTCGGTGTATCCCGTCACGCCCCGCGGCGCCGCCTTGCGCCTCGGTGTATCCCGTCATGCCCTGCGGTGCCGCTCTGCGCCCCGGTGTATCCCGTCATGCCCCGCGGCGCCGCTTTGCTCCTCGGCGTACAAATGACGTCACCCGCGCTTATTTCGCCGCTCATTTGCATAAGTTTACATAAGGCTGGCGCCTCGGTGAGGTGGGCGGGGTCTGAGTCACGCCCAGGCCCCTCCCAGTACAAACCAGTAACTCCCAGTCCCCGTGGTCAGTGACGTCATTCGCATTTATTTGTGCTCTCATTTACATAAGTTTGCATATCGGCGCGGTGGGCGGGGTCAGAGCCGCGTTGGCCCCTCCCACTTCCTCCCAGTAGAACCAAGTAACCCCCAGGCCCCGCCCAGTTTGCCCCGCCCTTGTTGTCGCTCCATAAAAGGGAAGGGGCGTGGCTTGATGAGGGGCGTGGTCGGTTTACATGTGGGGGAGGGGCAAAGGGTAAACCACGCCCAGAAACCCCGAAACCAGTTTAAACCAGTATAAACCAGTAACCCCCAAACCCACTCCCAGTCCATCCCAGTATAAACCAGTGACCCCAAACCCACTCCCAGTCCATACCAGTATCAAACCAGTAACCCCCAAACCCACTCCCAGTCCATCCCAGTATCAAACCAGTGACCCCAAACCCACTCCCAGTCCATCCCAGTATAAACCAGTGACCCCAAACCCACTCCCAGTCCATCCCAGTACAAACCAGTGACCCCAAACCCACTCCCAGTCCATCCCAGTACAAACCAGTAACCCCCAAACCCACTCCCAGTCCATCCCAGTATAAACCAGTGACCCCAAACCCACTCCCAGTTCATCCCAGTACAAACCAGTAACCCCCAAACCCACTCTCAGTCCATCCCAGTATAAACCAGTAACCCCCAAAGCCACTCCCAGTCCATCCCAGTACAAACCAGTGACCCCCAAACCCACTCCCAGTCCATCCCAGTACAAACCAGTAACCCCCAAACCCACTCCCAGTCCATCCCAGTACAAACCAGTGACCCCAAACCCACTCCCAGTCCATCCCAGTATAAACCAGTGACCCCAAACCCACTCCCAGTCCATCCCAGTACAAACCAGTGACCCCAAACCCACTCCCAGTCTATCCCAGTATAAACCAGTGACCCCAAACCCACTCCCAGTCCATCCCAGTACAAACCAGTGCCCTCCAGTCCCCATTCCAGTGCCCTCACCTGTCCGTACTGGTTTGAACTGGGATCTCTCGATGCTCGGTGACCTCCAGGGAGCGGCTCAGGGCCAGGGCCTGGCGCTGGGGGATACTGGGAGTTACTGGTTTATACTGGTTTGTACTGGTTTGTACTGGTTTGTACTGGTTTGGGGGTTTTCCTTACTGGTTTGTACTGGGAGGGGCTTTAGGGGTCACCGGGATGAACTGGGAAGGGATTTGGGGTGACTGGTTTGTACTGGTTTATACTGGTTTGGGGTTTTTCTTTCCTGGTTTGTACTGGTTTGTACTGGGAGGGGGTTTGGGGGGTTTTTTGGGATTTTTGGGGAGAATTTGGGGATTTTGGGGATCTAAAAATTCCAATTTTTAGTGGGAATTTTGGAGTCATTTTCTGGGATTTTGGGGCTCTGAAATCCTGATTTTTAATGGGAATTTTTGGGGTGAATTTTTGGCGTTTTGGGAGGGAATTTTGGGGATAATTTGAGGGATTTTGGGGCTTCAAAAAACCCCATTTTTCAGTCGGAATTTTGGGGTCATTTTTTGGGATTTTGGGGCTCTGAAATCCTGATTTTTAGTGGGAATTTTTGGGTCATTTTTAGGGCATTTTCGGTGAATTTTGGGGGATTTCGGGGCTCTAAAAGTTCCAATTTTTAGTGGGAATTTTGGGGTGAATTTTGGGGGATTTGGGGGCTTTAAAAATCTCAGTTTTGGGAGGGAATTTTGGAGTAAATTTTTGGGATTTTGGGTGGAAATTTTGGGGTGAATTTTTGGGGATTTTGGGGCTCTGAAAATCCCAATTTTTAGTGGGAATTTTGGGGTTTTTTGATGGATTTTAGTTGGGAATTTTGCGGTGAATTTTTGGGATTTTGGGTGGAAATTTTGGGGGTTTTGGAACTTCAAAAATTCCAATTTTGGGGTGAATTTTGGGGATTTTTGAGGCTCTAAAAATCCCAATTTTCAGCGGGAATTTTGGGGTAAAATTGAGGGATTTTGAGGCTTAAAAATTTTCAGTTTTCAGTGGAAATTTTCGGGTCATTTTTTGGGATTTTGAGTGGAAATTTTGGGGTGAATTTTTGAGATTTTTTTGGGATCGAAAAATTTTAATTAAAAAAATTAAATAAATAATTATTTAGTTAATTTAATTAAAATTAAAATAAAATTAAATTTCAATAAATTTTCAGCTCGCCGGTTTTTGTTGTTGTTGTTTTGCTGTCGCCGCGGTTGTTTTTTTTTTTTTTTGTGGGAGTTTGAGGCGGTTTTTGGGAAAATTTTTCCCCTCAGGTTTTGCCGATTTGGGGACTTTTTTTCTTTTTAAAGCGATTTTTTTCCCCAAAAAATGTCGTTTCACCCCTCTAAAATCCCCATTTTCCCCCCTAAAATCTCCCTTTCTTCCCCAAAATCTCCATTTTCCCCCCAAATTTCCGTCTTATCCGGCAAAACCCCCCGCGCGCCGCCATCTTGTACGGCAACCCCGAGCGGCCAAACCACCCCAAAGCCGACAAATTTTCCCGTTCCCCCCCCAAAATCTCTATTAGTCTCTCTAAAATTTCTTTTTTTTCCCTTAAATCCCATTTTTCCCCCCAAATCTCCATTTTCTTCGTTTTTGTACGGCAAAAAACCCCGCGCGCCGCCCTCTTGTACGGCAAGATCCTCCGGGCGCCGCCATTTTGCCGCCCGCTCCTCACCCCTCACACCGCGCCGCCATTTTGTACGGCAACCCCCAGCGGTCAAACCACCCCAAAACTCCCTAAATTTTGCCGTTTTCCCCCCAAATTTAGAGTCGGAGATTTCCATTTTTATCTCTAAAATCCACTTTTTCCCCCAAATCCCCTTTTTCCACCCAAATCTCCGTTTTCTCCATTTTGTACGGCACGATCCTCAAAACGCCGCCATTCTGTCGTCCTCACGTCTCCCTCAAACAGCGCCGCCATTTTGTACGGCAACCCCCAGCGGCCAAACCGCCCCAAAACCTCCCGATTTTATCCGTTTTTTCTCCAAATTTAGAATTGGAAAATCCAATTTTTATCTCTGAAATCCCCTTTTTCCCCGAAATCCCCTTTTTTCCTCCCAAATCTCCGTTTTCTGTATTCTGTATGGCGAAATCTCCGAGCCGCCATTTTGTCGCCCTCACACCGTGCCGCCATTTTGTACGGCAAGCCCCGGAGGCCAAACCGCCCCAAAACCTCCCGATTTTATCCGTTTTTTGCCCCAAAGAACGAGTCGGATATTTCCGGTTTTTAATTCTTTTGAATTTTCCAGGATCCCCCCTCAGCCCAACGTGTCTTTCCAGGGTCTTTTCGGGGTGTCTGAGGGCACGGCCGGAGCGGCCCCGGGGGAGCTCAGCGGGTTTTGAGCGAAGGTTTGCCGGAGAGGGCCTGATTAAACAAACAAAAAAACCCCGAAATAAATAAAAATGTAAAAATATCATTCTGGGGAGGGATTCCCCCTTCCCCCAAATTTTTGGGGGTTTTTTTTGGGAGGGGTTTTTTGGTCACCTTTGGCCGCCAGCTGCAGGTGGTTCCGGAGGCACCAGCGGCGCTGATCGGCCTCGTGCGTGGCCTTGGCAAATGAGGAGACAGGGGAAGGAGGCAGCTCTTAGGGACAGAATTATTCCTTTTATCCTCTCTATGCCTGTTTAAGTACTGCCTTGCCTTAGGGGGATAACTCAAGCAAACACCTGTTGGATGCCATTGTGTTTTCAGGGATGATTTAGGGATGGCTGCCCATTTCTAGTGATCCTGTTCAGAAGTGGTTTAAAATGTACAGTAGTGTAGGCGGAAAGTCAAGCTAGAGCTGCTGTGACAGTGCTTCCATCATCTGTCAGCATCCTGAGTGTTGTGAGCTAAACCTGAAATTTGATTTGAACTGCCTGATATCTGCCAAGGGGCAGGATATCATTGCTGGAGAGAAATCCTCTCATCTTCCGCGACTCCATCCCCAGTCAGATGGAAGAACAGGTTGGTATCCAGAGGTGAATGGCACTGGACCTTTACGGGGCACAGAAATCATCCATATCCCCATGCTTTTAAGGAAAAGGATTCTGAGCAGAGGGCCCTTTGGCTCTGCGGCAGAAACTGTTTGGAAAAAGTTGCTTTAATAATAAGATTCTGACTGAAGAGTTTTGCAGACGATGGTTTGCTTATGGAAATGGTCAAGCGGTCGTTCTGGTATTTGGACACCAGGTTACAAAAAGAGAAAAACTACTGTATCGGTGTACATGAAGTGAATGAAAAAGTAGATTAAAGGAAAAGTTCAGAAGCCAAAGCTGGAGAGAGGTTCAGAGTAACCCAAAATTGCCATCCAAGATCTTGGGGAGGAGGGTTGTAACCTTTCTGAGGTATTACTGTGCGTGTACTCCCTAACTAATACATTGGGTATGTTAGACCAAACCAGACAATTAATTTTTAACACAGAAGGACTTTGAGGACAACTCTGACACCCAGAGGAAAGAAAAGGCTTAATGGAAAGTTTCCATCTTCGAATCACTGCTAAAGTAGAAGTGCTGTTTTGTTAGTGGAAAATGTCAGTGAAATTTCAAATAATTGTGTATTCCTGAGAGGTGATTTACTACAGTAAATCCCCTTTGTGGAATAGTTAAGTCACAATTGAAATTTGGTGCTGTGCAGTAGTCCATTGTTCTGGTACTTAAACTCTTTAGGGAACAGCCCCCATGAGGGGTAATGATTTGCTGGTGGCCAAGAAATGTATTTTCTGTATGATCCAGGCGGAGAAGTAAAGGAAGAAATGCTGTGAAATGGACACATTTTTTGTACACCTGAAAAGAGACTTGTATGTGATATGCAGGCAGATATCAGCTTTAAATTAGATGTAGTCAATGTTAATGGTATTAACATAGAGATCTTTATCAGCAGAGGTGTATTCAGGCTTCTTCTATTTTCCTGTCCATTTGCTTCAGTGTAGCAGTGTGAGATGAAAGCCCAAGGCTTTGCAGACTGGCTCCTCATTTGTGCCCCTGTTTGAGGCAGGGAACAGGTAGACCTGAGAAACAGTGAGAATGCCAGCACAGGGGCTCCTGCTGCACGTGCTGATGCGTCCCTTGTGTGGGATGGAGAGTGCCCACTTGGTTTGAGGATTTGCTTCCAGGCATCTGATTTCTCTGAGATGATGTCATTTTCTCTGTAAATGTGCCTCTGTGGCTGTAGCTGCCAACAGTTTAGTCTGAACAGTATTCATCGGTTTGATTGTTTCCTGCTCCCTCTGACTTTGTGGTGCACAAGTCGACCTAAATGTCTCAATAATGAATTATTGCTGGGTGATTAATCAGCTTCCCCTGCTTTAGACAGTTGCCTCCTAGAACTTACCATAATTCACCTCCATCAGCCAAGACATACAGACATTAATTGCCTCATAATATTGTCAGGAAGATGTCAGGTAGTACTGACAGGGTGTGAGTGCGTCTCTTTGATCTAAGCAAATTTTGTTAGTGTTTTGCCCCTAATCTCATTCTACACATTTATCTTGCCGGTGCCACGAGCTGGACTGAGGACACATCATCAGGGTGCAGTCAGGAGCAATCTGTCCAAATGAACAGTGATTTCACATTTGCAGTGGGAAGTGAGTAATTCCCCAGCAGGTAAGTCACAAAACCAGTTACTGACAGCTGGGACAGTGGAAATTCTCCTTGCAGTGGCCTTGTTTTAAGCACCAAGATGAAAATATAATGCATGCTTAGAAGGTGCAAACAATGTCTAGTCTCATTTCACTCAGTGACATTTGCTCAGCTTCATCTTGGAGCACTGGAGATATTTTAGTATTTCAAAGTGTATCAAACTATTTGCCCAGTATTTGGAAAAGCTACTCAGATGTAGTGGAAATGTTTCTATTTCAGACCCAAACCACTTTGATATTTGTTAATTTTATTAGTGTGTTGAAGTTCATTGACACTGGGAAAAGTGATCCTGTTTCTTCAATTGATAACACCACAGGAATTGCCTTTTTATTAATCTTTATTTGGATGCCTCCCTGTCCCTATGGAACAATGGGGTTGAAGATGCCGTGAGGTAGAACACTGGAAGGAAAAGGCCAGGCTAAATATTCCTTGAAATAAATAGGCCTCTTTCCCTTGACTTCAAAGGAAAAAAAAACCCAACCTAATTAAATACAATTGAGGGGAAGAGGAAAAAAATGAGAACCTTTGATTTGAACACACTTTGGAGCAGAGCATGGAGAGATAGGAGAATGATCTCTGTGAGATGAATAAGTTGCCTCTCCTGCTGCATTTGTTTTGGGGTGGGTGAATCATTTCTTGAGGATTCTGTTTTTAAAAGTTGGATTTGACTTGGTTGATATTCCTTTCAGCATCTAGATTTTCTATTTTGGCTTGTATTTTTCATACAAGAACCATGTTGTTAGAGCAGATAGCTGGTCCTGCAGTAGAGGCAGATCTCATAAGGGTAGGAGGATAAGGAAATACACCGGAAAGGACAATATTGAAGATTTTATCAAGTTTGACCTCCCGGCAGTTGAAGCAAGTTGTCCTTCAAGGTCTTGTGGGAGCTGTTTCAAGTGAAGAGAGCACGAGTCACAAACACAGTGAAGTTCTCTGACTGATTCTAAACAGGGTAAAGAATTAGCCCCTTCACCATCACGCCTGGATTTTTACCTGGGGAGAATGTCTATGGAAAAAGATTGTGGCTGTTGTGAAGGAATAACGTCCAAGGCAGCCGAAAATCTGCATTGGCTGATGTGTTGTGTGTCCTCCCTCCTCCCAGTGTTTTCAGTCAGTGTGTCAGAGCCTTTCCTGGCATGTGAGACATTCCTTGAAGTGTTGAAATGGTTCCTTGGGACTCCCTCACTCTTGGCAAAAAAAGTAGGAGGAAGAAGGACAAAACTCACTCCCTCCACTTCCAAGGAGTGTATATTGTGTGTTGTATACTCCCTTGGGGTGTTTGCCACCTTTCCTGAGGGTGAACTTGTAGGATTTGTTGCAAACTTATTCACAAGAAATGTTGTGTGTACCTATTAGAGTTTTAGAGTGAGTTAGGGATTTGGCAAGGGTGAATTGTTTAAGTTGAAAATAATTTTTGGGTGTAACAGATCAACCCCTGCATACTACAGATAAAAATACTTGCAAGAACCTTTCCCTTTTTCATTTATCATTATGCACACTGCTTCACTGGAAAAGGCCTCACAGGATGTGTTTGGAGAGGAGCCTGCTTTTCCATTAAACAACAAGGAATATTTTACTTTTGAAAGAAAGAGACAAAAACATGCCATTTTTTTTAATGGCACGTTCTTAGTTATCAGATTAACAACATTTTTGGAGGGGTATTCAAGCAAGTATTAAGCGTAAAACATACAAATAAACGTACTCTGACTTTCAGCAATCCTTTAAGAACTGGAGACTTCTCTTAAAGCAGGATCCCTTTCCTTCTGGGTGGATCACCTTTAGGTATTCCTCCAAACAAGCTGCAGCTGTCCCATGTGACACTGGCAGGGGCAGCTCTGGGCCGTGGTGCTTCCCCAGGAGTTTTTGGCGGCTGACTCTTGCTTAGGTAATTTAGTAATTGTGCTGCCACCTTCGGGATCCCCAAAAGGTCTGTCTCCCACATGCCTGCATGTTGCAAGACTCTATTTCATTTCCATATGTTCCTCTTTTCTGTGCACGATTGGTCTTTGGACGGATAAAGGAGGGGTTTTAGCACCTGTTAATGAATTAATTAAATGGTGGATGTACTGATGTAATCTCTACAAAATGATTCTGTTAGATACTTTGGAGACTTCTGTTTTGCTTGTGTGATCTTTACTATTTGAGGGAAACTTTGAAACTCCTGATGGGCCTTGAGTGATTTTTACTTCTTGGACAGACCGTGCTTCTCTTGTCTTTCTACTTGTTGTCCCCTTAATTTTAGCCCCTAGAGGGCTAAACTTTACAGTTTCATTAAATAAATCATAAATATTTCAGTTTATAAATAATATAGATGTTCATTGTATATTTTTATATAATTTAATTTTGTCCCCTACAGGGCTAAAATTTGGAGGGTGAGTGCTGCTCTTCAGGAAAACCTGGTGATGGAACAAATGAGGCGCAGCTGGCATCAGTCAAGGTTTCAGTTAGACAGAGTGGAAACTCTGCAGTTGGACCAAGTGCCTTCATCAGAGCAGCCAGTTCCAGAGCTCCTTCACTGTGGCACCTTCGGGCTTGGTGGTAGGAGAACCTGACACAGTGAGTGTAAAGCAACGACACCTGAGCTTGCAGAGTCTGTGGCTGAGTAAAATCTGGTCTAAGTTCTGTTGTTTTACAGAAGAAAAATGTTGTAGCTGATCTGTCAAACACAGTAGACTCAAAGTGAGGGCCTGGCAGTGACTCTGTAAGAAGAAATGGTTTCTAAAACAGGGTAAAAAAGTGGGAGCTGGCTGCTGAAGATTGATAGCAGAGATTGTTTTTGGCTTGGTTGTCGCACTAGTGATTCCACGTGGTATATTTTGATGCTTTTCAGTTTAGATTGCTATACGAGTATGGAGTTTGTCTTGCCCTCTCTTTGTTGGGCAGCTTTATGGCCATGATACTCAGTAAATGATGAGCTTTCTTTAGGTTGATTTATACTGTTGGCTGGGGATTATTTGTGGGGTTTTTTTCTGCTTGAGGTCTCAACCATTAACAAACGTGTGCTGGACTTCAGCTTTGTACATAAACCTCCAAAGTGGGAAAAAGGCCTCTCATATTTCCTGTATTTCTGTTATAAAGTAGCTATAAGTGGTACAGTTTTGGGGGTGAGTGACTCACTTCTTGAGGATTTTATTTTTAAAAGTTGGATTTGACTTGGTTGATATTCCTTTCAGCATCTAGATTTTCTATTTGGGCATGTATTTTCCACGTTGACTTTAATGATCATAGTGTCAAAAAGTCAACATGCTGTTGTAGAAGTGAGAAGTTTGCCTGAGTGCTTGATTCCAGGGAGGAGAAATAGAAGAAAATAAGTAAATACTGTTGCAATTTGTTTATTTAAAAGCTCTATTCAATACATTTTTTACCGTGTTGCTTGCTGAGTTTAATCAGAGTCCGAATAGATTTCAAACCTTCTCTCCAGTTTTAGGAAGCTTGGAGATGGCAATTTCAAGATTACCTCATCTTGTTGGCGTGGTTTCTTTCTAGGAAGTCTGAATGGTACATCAGAATCTACTTTGTTTTTCCAGAAGCATCAGTACTTCATGGTATTGTGGAAAAGTTCAAGTCATTACCGTGCCAACCCGTCACAGTTAATTTTTTGGCAAAATGAATCCATACCAACACATGGTTTCAATCGATTTCTTATGCAGATTCTGCAGTAGATGTGCAGATCTGTTGATTAGCTCAGCCTGTTGGAAGAGTGGGGTCTGCCCCATTTGTTGTCCTTGGGGACAGTCATGGCTGGGTTATTTCTGTGGGCCTGTCAGCTCACAAGGAAATTCCCTTCAGCTCTTACCCTGACTCAGATCAGCATGAGGAACATCATGACATTATAGTTATTTTTTTAAAATGTTTTTAATGTATTTTCAACTTGTACTGGTGCTGCATAAATTCATTCAGAGTCTCTGTGGAATGCTGAGCACGGTTGTGGTAAATGAGTTTTGCAGGTGTGGATTGGTGGAATTGCAGTTTGCCCTGCAGTGTGTTTTAGTCTCCTTTGTGAGTGTTTCCCCACCCGTCACCTGGCTGTAACATGTATAAGTGCCCAAGTGAGCAGTTATTTACCTGTGGCAAGTCTGTTGTACCTAAACTCAGGAAATTGTGCACCTCCTGGCCCTATTTACCTTGATCTTATTCCATAAAATATTCCTGCTCATAATCTGCGCAGCTCAGAGGCACAGAAAGATGATCTGCAAAAAGAGGGAATACTTGCTCTGAACTCTATGGAGGCCCTCAGGAGTCATTCTGATTGATGTCTAGGGATTTCACAAGGATTTGACCTGCTTGATCTTGAGCTTGTAATTAATTGTCAGAGCTGCTATCAGCTTTAGAAATGGGTTTCTACTAACTGGCCCAAAATAGCGATGTTGGGCTTTGAAACTGTTGCCGTTTATGTGTGAAATCAATTGCACCAAGAGCATGTTGTTTTCATCAGTAACAAAAAGGATCCTGTTCTGTAATGTCATCCCATCTGTTAGAAAATGTTAGCACCTCTCATTTCACAAGGCTTTTTTTTTTGTACACGGCAAGGATGCCTTAAATTTAGTCACGTGCAGGAAGAAATCTGCACCTGGATACTCGTTGTAAAGGCACTAGATATGTGTGATTTCTCTGTATTTTAACACTTACTTGAATACAATAGATGAAGCTGGTCAGATGATGAAAGGGCTCTTTGGCTATTGAAAGTCCTCTTGCCACCTCATCTCTCCTACTGTCAGTGTATGCCTGATAGTTAATAATAGCTTGACACTGGTATAGTTTCAAGCTATTTTTTGCCCATTTCCCTCTTGGTTGCCATCAAAAGAACAGGTTCTATTAGGGGAGCCTTTCTTCCTGCAAGTAAATCGATGTTTAGTGAAGAGAAAATGCATGGCAGTGGTGGAAACTTAGCAGAGCTTCCTGCTCCTGCTGCACTGCTCATCATCCCATTTATCCATGGGGAAGGAGGGCAGTGTCTCTTTAGGATATCATGCCCTGACTCGGGGAGATTTACCTGGTGGTCCCACCCCAGAATGGTCCATAGGAAGCCTGGCAGGCTGCCAATTTCTTGCTTAGACCGAGGAATCTAAGGGACTAAAACCAGGAGAATATGTTCTGTCTGTGTTACATGATAGACATGAGCAACGTGTTATCACAGAGATGTGACAGGGACCTCGTTAGGCCCAGCAGATGTTTTAGTCCTGGCTCTCCTACTCTGAATGTGAGAGCTGGAAACATGCTGGCAGTGTAGTGCACATCCTCAGAGGACGGAAGGTAATTTGACAGCTCACTGTAACCCTCTTCAATAATGTTGACTCTTCTGGCATCGGTTTGTTGAGAATGTGGCTTCTCATGTGGAAAACCGAGACTTTTTGTAGTAAAAATAAGGATTTCTTTTCCTGATTTGTTTTTTTTTTTTTTTCTGGCTTAGGTTAGAAGAGAGAAATATTTGAATGTAGCATTGACGTGTTTGATTTCTAAACTTTATTTGGAGACTTTGAAAAAGTGAAAATACGTAAGCATTATTGAAGGAATAAAGTGTTCTTGTTTGATGCATTCGACTGTTCTTTTCTTTCTGAGAATCTGTGTTTTTAGAGATACCAGGCAGCTCTTTTTCCTTTAGCAGTAACGGAGTCCTGCTGTCTGTCTCAAGAGAAGGCAAAAAAGGTCAGATAAGAACTGTTTAGATAAGATAGGTGGTGAACCAGATGAGGAGCTGCGCAAAACTGAAAACAGACAAGTAATGTTGCTCTGTCCCTGTCCCCCAAGTCCAAAAAATCCTCTCAATGCCCTCAAGCTGCTGTCTTTGTGAAGGGCATCTTTTGTCTTGAGTGCAAGTTTAGAAAATGTTTTGTTGTACTGGTTATGCTAATTAAAGCGATGTTTGTTTTCCAAGACTGCGATTCAGAGGGCTGTCCTGCTCTGCATAATTACCTGTCACAGCAAAGAGAAAATATTAAGATGGGAAACTGAGATTGGTGTAAAATTCTGTCTTATCTGCAAGGTGTATCAGCAGTGTATTTCATAGAGCTTGATTGTATCCAAGATTCCAGGGGGCTCCTGGTGTCAGGTGAGAATCCTTCTTTATGGAAAGCACTTGCTCTTTTCCTATTGATATTGGTGAGCCAAAGAAACTGTTTTTTGCTGCTTCTTGTAGCAAACCGAGTGGGAAATGTGAGATGTAACAGCACTGCCTAAGCCTCTCTGGCAGCCTCATGCAGTAGCCTGCTTTTAATATTGGTTGGTAAGATGACAGCACTTTGCTGCCAGTCTTTGAGGTATCCATGTAAGGTGGGTTATCTTTGCTCAGGTGCCTGGAGACTTGTTCTTACAAGAGATACAAACAATGCATTTGAGAATTTGGCACATCTGGGACGTTTTATCTTGCTCTTGGAGAAAAAGGTCAAATGCTCCACAGCCTGTTTCTCTTAAATAGCAGAAAATCCCAGCATGGATTGAAGGTTTGACCCCCATTAAAATACATCAGATCTAACATAGCTGTGTGGTTTTAGCTGTGTACATAAATACATAACTGCAGATGAATATTTAAGCACTCCTAGTGTAAATAGAAATACGCAGATGCACATGCTAGGCATCCTCATGCATGCCTACAGCTGCAGAGAAAATGTACAGCAGGCAAAGGACTTTCGGATACAATGAAATGAATGGCTTTATCAAGATCTTAGTTCCTCATTAAAAATACTGAGAAGTAGAACTTGTATGAAAGACTAAAGCTGGGATTTCAGATTAATGTGTGTGGATAGTCAAGATGAACTCAATTCTGAAACGTAAGAGTGTCTATGGAGATCTGTTGAACTGTGTTCATATATATCACTGTTTTTTCTTGTCCCAAGTTTTTTTTTTAATTTGGGTTTGCCATTGCAGTTTTAGGAAGGTTAATATTTAGTGCAAGTTAGAAGTCCTAAAGAAAACAATTGTTTTAATACAAGACATTTCTCCCATTGTTTTAAGAGGAAAAAATGATCTTGTGTCAATGGTATGGACTCTTATCCTCCTGCTTCAGTATTCAATTATTTTGATTCTTCTAAATTTTCAGCATCATGTGCACATGAAATTGGCCTCTTAAGTGATAGATATTTTTTGAAGGTTTGCTCAATTGTGCGTTCAGATTTTTCATTCACCTTCTGGTGGCTTGGCTGGGTCTGCATCCACAAGTGCAGGAACTGAACTATCATTAGCAAGTGGTGGTTCAGTTTTTCCTCTTCTGCTCTTTGTGGCCTCTAAATTTTTCTTGTCTGCTGTCTTTGCAAACCAGTTTTTCTGCAGGGTCACTTTAATTTACCCAGTGTAACAAACCTGAGTATGACAAATGTGTGCATTAGGGAATGTGTCTTGCTGGTTGTGGCCATCAAAATAGGTTTCACATGGTAGAAATTTGATAGTATATCTACAGTTCTCAAATCTTACTTTTGCCAGTGTCCTTGAGTTCAGTTTTTTAACAGTCACAATGAGTTACTGACTAGCTGGCATTGAAAAATTTGACTTTATCCTCAGGGGCCACTGTAGGCTTTGTTCTGATAAATACTTGCCCAAACGTCCCCATTATTTTTTCTTCAAGACAGAAAATGTGACACAGGGTGCTGTGCCTGTTATCTCCCACCTAGACTTGTTTGGTTGTTTTACTTTCTTTTTATTGTTGTTTTTTTTTTTTTTTTCCTTTGAGAGAAACTTCAACCTTTTTATTCATTGACCTGGTAAATACTTTATCAATGTATTAAGGTCCTTTTGTTAGTGTGGATTTTTTTTAAAGTTTAAAATTAAAGTCAGTGAAATATTCTAATTGTATGATTTATATGGTTGGTTCTACTCTAGAAGAAAGCTTAATTGTTGAAATATTTCTGAGTTCCTGTGTGCTGATTTCTTGAGTAGTCTGTGCTAGGTCTTGAGCAGAAACTTGCAGAAGAGCTGCAGGATTGAAGGAGAGCAGAAGTGACACAAAGTAAAGCTCTCTTGGGAAATCTTATGGAGGTTAAGCAAGTGCAGCAGGATTTGAGCAATGCTGCTTAGTCCATTTGTTCATGTGTGGATGCCAGGGTGGAGGAGACTGGAACTGGGAGCCAAGATCGCTTAGAGGTGTGTCTGTGAGAGAAGCCAACTGCAATCTGCTGGTTTCTGGTGACTTTAGAGGTCCCTGTCCAGTATTAGTCCTGTCTCGTACTGGAGCAAACTATTGATCACCTGGCCAAAAATGTTGCTGCTTTAAAGAACTTCCCCAAACTTTAGGGAATAGTGGGACTGTCATTAAGAAAGAGATATAATTCCAAGCACTTTCTCTTGGTTTTAAATGCTGACTTCATGGGGTTTTTCCCCTAAGAGTAGGAGAGCTTCATGTAAGTCTTGAAACTGCTGGTGGTTGATAGGCTTTTATTTATTTAATCAGGGCAGTGCATGTTACAGAACTGACAGCAAAGGGATCAGGACTGGAAATATTTTTTCTAGACATCAACATGCTGCTGTGCTGTTGGGAGAAAGGGGAGATTGCTTTGCCAGCACCATCTGGGAGCCTCTGCTTGGCTGTATGGTAGGCAGACCTTTTGTGAATCAGAGGAGAATTGCCTTTGGAATAAAGCCTCTTGGTGGCAGGTTTTTTTAATCTGCTGCACTGACAGAATTGCTCCATCTTGTCCTCTTACTGCAAGCGTGTGTGCCAAATCTGCCTGAAGGGCTCTGTATCCAGGAGAGAAGGAAATGGTGATGCCTCTGAAAGGTGCTTGCCTTCTTTTGCGAGACCAAATAAACTTTTGGTGGCTTTGTGGGGCTGCAGTCGGCGCTCTTGGGTTATATATTCTTCTTATATAAATGTAGTACACACTTTAAATTTATTGTTGGAGGAAAGAATAGAAATGTTGGCTGTGACTTGCAGAGGCAAACAGCGTATGCTGTGTGTATAATTGTCAGTTTCCTTAAAACTTATGTTTCAGAGTCTGTTGCTCCTCAAGATGGTGGCAGAGATACCGGAGTGCCCCTGGTGGGCTTCAGGGGTGGAGGGACGGATGCAGTGTTTGCCTGTGGAAAAGGTGGGGTGGCGAATATATCGAGTTGTATGAAATGGCATTTACAGAACTTGCAAATAAGAGCTTCAGCTGTTCAAGCTTCCTGCCCTGAAGTGTTTGTGATTTAGTCTCTCCTCTCTGAAGAGCACCTAGGTAGGTTTTTTTGGTTTTTTTCCCCTGTGTGGGGCAAGGTGGAGAAGAAAGAAGCAGGTATGAAGAGAGCAAATTTAACAGCCAATATTGCCAGCAGCAAGTAACATCTTCAAAGTTTACCTGCAGCTTGTAAATTAAAAATGCCAACTCTTCCTTGCGCTGAAGTCAAGCAAGCAGCCACCAAACATACACCTGGTGAGTGCAAGGAGAGATGGCAGACATTTTAACTGGTACCTTTTTCCAGTGGTCTTGAATTAATGTACTTCCTTGAATGATCCAGGAGCATTTGTCCACAAGTCCTGAAGGCCATCTGCAGTTGCTTAAAGTATTTCCAGTGTTTTTCTTTACTGCAGCTCCAAGTTGGTTGGAACCAGTATTCTATCTGCCTTTGGAAAAAATGTAGTAGATTCCAGCAGAAATGAAATTTCTCTATGGAAATACGAGTGAGGAAATTGAGGCTTGAAAACACTCCAATTCAATTGTGATTGAAGTTCAGTCACAATTTGAGCAATGAGCAACACGCTGGAACGTTCACATCTAAGTAGCATCTGATCTTGTAGGGCTTGGTAACGTGTTAGGGAAGATTTGAGTGGAATCCAGGTATTTTTGGGCAGTGACATTATTCTGAGGGAGTTTTGGATTCTCTTAGGCAGCAGTAGTACCCTAGTACAGCTCCTGCAGGCAGTGGTCTTGTTTCAAATACATCAGAACTTCATTTGCTTTACTGAATATGGAGCAATGTGGTATGAGGAGAAGTGGGTGCAGTTTGAAATAGAATTCCCGTATTTGTGGAATTTAGGTGTTATGCTGGGGAAGAGCCACCAAAAGAACCGTTAGACAAACAATGAAAATAGGCAAAAAGGTGTGGATTTTTGGTGTAGCTTGTCTCCCTGTTGAGCTAAAGAAATATTTCCAGATAATGTAGAAAGGGGCGATGATCTTGCTGCTGAACTCCTCTGCCTGCAACAGCCTTCAGGGCACAGTGCTGAGCCAGATCATCAGTGCCATTTTGTAGCCTGTGACTGATAATCCAGGTTTCTTCTTTTCAAGGGATTGCTGAAGAAAGCATGCCTGAATTCCTTTAAATATTTGTGGTGACCAGTAGTTAAACAGGAGAGTGCGCACTTACAGATGTGTCAGTTGGAAAACTCCATATTAAGGAAGGTGAAAATGACTTTAAATACAAATATGGAACTTGGATGTTGACAGAAGTGCTGTAAAAAGCATTAAATGTTGGGAGTGTTTAGAAGACATGAAGGCATCAGGGGTAAGTAAGGAGCAGTGGGAAATGTCCCAGTGGCTCGTGAGAGCTCCTTGTGAATGGGCAGGAATGTTTAGAGCATGACTGAACATCATGAATGATGGGAAGGCATTGTATCCTGTGTGCTTTGTTTTAATAGCCACAAGAACACTATCAGTACTAAGGAAATATTCCAGTGAAAGCACTGCTGGAATAGTTTCAGAAAGTAATAGTCAGAACAGAGGATCTTGTAACCTTTCAAATCCTATTTTGTTGTATGACACTTCTTCGGATGGGAATGTTTTAAAATTGCTCTTAAGTACACAAAGATAACAAAACCTATCCAAACAAGCAAACTCCATGTACGTTTACAAAAAACCCCCCAAAAACCTATGAATAGAAGCCTCCCATCAAAGGGGTGAAAATATTAGGACGAAGAATTCCCCCATGTAGAATAGCATTTCCAGGAACAAGAACTCATTGCTTAGAGCACCAAACAAATAATTTGTTTGTAGACAGAATCCAGAAATGCAGATCATTGTGTGCTATATCTTTGAAGCTGAGCGATATTTTCTTCTGATCATTACAAGCATATACACAAGCTATTTATACAGCTGGTACTAATGACTTAAACTTGTGATCAGTCAGACTTTTCTTTGGCAGTGTATCTGGTTTAAGGATAAATGAGCACAGGTGGTTGCAGAGTTAGAGCTGAAGAAGCAGAGCATTAGTAAGTGTTTGGCTGATCTTGATTGAGCCACAGTCAAGAGCAAAAGACCCCTATGAGCAATTACAGACCTATTGTTTCATAATTTATAATCACTCAATTGATTCGAATTTGATGGGCAGCTACTCTGACAACTTGTGTTTTGCTTTTCTTATTGCTTTTTCTGGTTTCTCTAACTCTGAAATGATACAAGATAGGAGGGCAAAGTAGCTCCTGTCAGTTCTGTTAAAAGGTTGTTCCACTTGACCGTTACGTACTATTTTTCCATCTTTGAAATCTTGGTTGAATGGATTATGGAATCACCGTTACGTATCAGTCATCAACTTAGGATATTTTTAAGTTTGTTTATTAGTCTTTGTGCTGTAAAGTAAGCAACTCAACGTAAAAACTAGTGATGAGGAAGAGTTGCTCAGTTATGGTAACCTACACTTTTCCCCTTCAATCCCTGTTTGTCTTTCATTGCAGTGACTCTCAGTATTGTTTCCAATAATCCTCTTTCCAATGGCAGAATAATGTTTTTAGTCTGAATACAATTCTTGCTATCATGTTTGATCAGGGATGGGCCTCCTGTTATTCTCCATGACCAACCACATTCTGCCCAAAAGATGTGTTGAAAATGTGCACTTTTTTGTGTGTCGGGCCAAAAAAAATCCCCAACCGAACATTTGTTAATCTTTGTGCTTTATGGGAACAGGTTGCTCCGTTGTCCTTAATAGTTGTGATGGAATGACCAAGCAGATTGTGGGTAAAGATACTTTTGGGTTGAGGTGGTTACACAATTAAATGAATAAAAGGTGATATTTCTGCATTGCCAATACATCAAAAGCTTAGAGCTTTTGTAGTAGAATTTTAATGAAATCCATAAGACACTCTCGGCTGAATTGACAAAGCCAAAACTATGCATCACCACTACTTCTGTCCATTTAAGTATTACAATAAATGTAAAAAGAAAGTCATCATTATCATTCAGAATGCTATGAATAGAAATTGGACGCTAACCTGGCTGGTGTAAGCATTTATAGTTCTAAGAGAGCGGGAATAAATCTAAATCCTCTTCCAGGTTTAATGACCAGGCAAATGTAGGGTAAAGGAAAACTTTGAAAGTTGTCGTAAGTTGAGTTTTGTTGCGTCTTTTTAGTTCTTGAATATCTTTTAAAGAAAGTCAAATCTCAGAGCTCTGAGACCACCTGTAGATACAAAGCCTTGAATCCTGTTTGCTGACTCCCAAATTCAAATCTCAACTTTGTGTGGACTGCCTGAAGCCACGAATGACACAGTGAGAGCATTCAGGCTCAAATACTCTCTGCTTTTCTCTAGCTCTAGGGGCAGATTAGGCAGCACTTCAAGTCCTTTCTCTGGTTTCAGTCCTTCCACTCTTGTAAAATTCACTCTCCGTGCAAGTTGGCCACTTTGTTAATGACTGTATTGGAGTTCAGGCTGTCTTGTGGCAGTAATGAATGATAGTATCTTCAGAGCATGAGCAATAAGTTTTTTTCTTCATCTTTTAAGTGTTTAAGAAAACATGTTGATTGAAATAAGCTCGTTGCCATCAGTGAGACAAGAGAGAGAATGGTGTGCTTGCAAAAGAAAACAGTGCTCCAATTTTGTACTGTTCAGTAGGTGTTCTCGGCAATTTCCTTCTTCCGAGAGGCCAAGGATCAGAAGAGAGCTCCTGACCTTGTGCAGTTTTGCAATTCATAGATGTACAGCATGATTTAGGATTTTGGAATTAAATGGCTTGAGTTTGCTAAGTTGTAATTGAGCTGTTGGATTTCATTCACTAAACATAGTCTGGTCAAACAACTGACCCGTATTTTGGTTGGTTATTTGATGTTCTGAAAAATAACCTGCCTTGTGAAATGCAAAATTGAGGTCAAGCCTTTCATGCGCCTCATTCAAAGGAGCTTTTTGCTCAAAGTCACTTGAATTGAGCCATGTCTTGGTACTGTGGGCAGTTTGTCTAGAGCTAAGGATTATGGTTTATTGTCTTTGAAATCTATTTTTCTGTTAAATTCTCAATGAATACCCTCATCTGAAAGTAGATGTAGTGGTGGCATTTACCGTTAAATTTCTACTTCTTGCTCAAAAGGTCTGTCTGAACTTCTCTGTCTGGTATTGACAAAGTTTACCTTTTTGTCTGAAAAGATCCTTCATAGCATTTGGTTAGGTATTGTTCCTGCCCCATCCCAATATAAGCTTGCAAAAGAAGGAGGTCGGAGAGAGCTTTTAGGGATATGTTTCTCCTCCCTTGCAGTACTATAGTGAGAACAGTTTTTCATGTTTTGCTTCATTGCAGGGAGGTACTCTTTTGGGTAGGTTGTATAACGTGTAAAACCTTTCACTTGCGGGTATAATAACTATGGTAAGGAAAGAGCAGTGAAAGGCAGCCCTGTTCAGTTCATGTCCCGGTCAGCACTGACAGTTGTGCTTCATGCAGATTCTCACTGGGCTGATGGGCTTTGGTACCAAAGCACTGGGTCTCTCATCCTTACGCTATTGATGGTGTGACTGAACTGCTCCCTGCTCTGGCTGTGCAGTTTGCTTTCTTGACAAATATCCCCTGCTCAGGAAAATGGGCACTTCTGAGGGAGCTGCTGCTGACAAAATACCTTCAGTTGCTTATCCTTTTGAAGTAAGGTTTCTTGAGAACCTCAGGGAAACAGTCTGTTTAACTTTTTTCTCTTCGCAGACAGTCATGTTTAGTGGAGAGAAGTATATCAGCCAGATGCCGAAGTGGTAGTAGTAGTTTAGGCTGTAAATTCATAAAAGTCACACCAAACCATGTGCTCTGTGTTGGTAACATCAATACCCTTGCTGGTTTCTAAAAAGTATTTGTATTTCTGCATAAAAAAAATAGCTTCTATGAAAGTTGACTCAACTGCTTTAGAAATCTTGTTTTGCTTCCTTTGGATTCACTGTGTGTTTTAGAAGCTCTTAGGAAGGGACATGGTACAATCTGGTCACACTCGTAAATAATTTGTAAATATACTTCAGGTATAGAAGCTGGAGAATCATTTTCCTCTTTGGGGAGTGCATCTGATTTTGTATCAGGAGGTGAAAATGATCTGATGAGTGTGTTACTTATATTAAAAGGAAGTGTGCTGCCCTGTGGTGGAAAGATTGCTGTTCAAACATCTGAAGACCAGCCTTTCAAATTTTTGGAAAGTAAGATAAAGCAATTTTACAGAGATTTATGCACCTTGAGAAAAAGTAGATGTTGAAAAAGTACCATTAATATTGTATTACCTAGTAATCAGCAGTAATGAGGTAGAAAACCAATTTGTGATGCATTTTGTGGTCACAATTTTTGCAAATGAGCCTTCAGTAGCAGAGCTAGATATAAACCATTTCTGTCAGTGTCTTGGAATTGAGATTTGTGAAGTTTTATCTGTGGTGGGTTTTGTTACTGTTTTCTTACTTCCTCTGGCAACTTTTGTAATTTTGTGATACTCTAAAAGAAAGCACAGTTATCCGTGTGTTTTCAAATGGACCAAGAGGCTTTTCGTTCATCTTTGAAAGGTTTACAGTAAAATGAATTTGATTGAATCTTTCAGGGGGTTTTTTTGTATGCACAATTCAGCAAAAAAAGTCTTGGTAATTAATTGCTGTTTCTGATCCACAGGCTGTTTTTCTCCAGTCAGACAGTGGTTCAATACCTGCTTTAGATGTTTACAAATCAGTGAATCAATGACACTCAGCTGTGCATTTATTCTCACTGGAGCAGTGCCCATTCCTACAGAAATGCCCAGGAGAAATACCCAGCATAGAGCAAGCAAGACCAAATGTCACTGGTCAGAAAGGGGGGAATGCTTGAGAAACTGCTTAAAGCTTTCTCTCCTGTCCCTTAAAGTGTGGGAGTGCCTTCCTGTCCTTTCCCAAATTCCTTGGTGTTTCAGGCATTATTGAAATCACTGATTTGGATTTCGTGGCGAGTGATGGGTTTAAACCTCCTACAAACTAAACCTAAATGTCAGTCTTGGATAGTGCAGAGAACAAAGCAAGTGAATTGTGTGGACAGCTTCAAATTGCTGATGTCCACCAACAGAATTAGTCAGAGGGAAAATGTTAATTACTTAAAAAATTTAGTAATTCTAAAAGCATAAAGGAGAAGCTGTTTTCAGAACGGATTAAGCCAGTCTTTGAGATAGGACAATTACTAGGATGCTCAACAAAACCAGCATTTGAAAGAATTGTCTAATGTAGCAATTGCACTTAGGGTAGAATGCAGTTTTCTCTCGTTCTGACAGTATGCTGGATGTAGGAGGAACAGTGAAATTAAATGTGGAAAAATTTAAGTTAGTCACCTTAGCAAAGACAGTTTTCTGCACCCAAACAGAGGAATTTGCAATTCTGCATGGAATCCATGAGGGACTTTGCTCCCAGTACTTCCCCTTCTTAAAATGGCTGCAGATATCAGGTAATATGGGCATTTTAAACACTGGCTGGGTAAATCATCACACTCTACACAGAGCAGCTCCTGTGCATCAGCTGCCTCATGGGAAGAGTCCCTGAGCAGCCACTGGCCTTTGTTCCTCACAGTTTGTGCTGTGGAGCTGCTGATGTGCAGATACACTTGTCTGGTTTTCTGTGAAATCCTTACAAACGTGGATCCCAGTGAGTTTGGATTACAAAAATAACTCGTTCCTTAAGCCATGTTGCAACTGATTTTAAACCTAACTGCTACCCTACATTGACATGTTTGTAAGGCAGCTGTGTAGAGTACACTGAACAAGCAGAAAGGACATCCAACTACAGAATTGCCGTTGTTATGCCCAATGTCATCCATGTTCACGTGCATAAACATAGTGTACAGCAGGTAATTTTCCATCTTGCTTGCCTGTGGTCTGTAAAAATATTACAGTTTCTGGTTGGGACTGAGACATTTGAAAGCATCCACGTGGTTAGTGGAAATGAACGGCAGCTTTAATGATTAAGCCACTCGGATACTTGCTGGCTGGCACACTTACTAACATTTTATAACCAGTTTTAGTCCACTCCTCTTTATGGGAGTTGGGAGGGAGAGTAAAATTCAGGTGTATATTTTTTAAGGAGAAATAACTGATCAATAGGGAAGTTCAGTCAGAACTTGAGAGAATTGCTCACCTACAATTAAATTAGTTCAATGTGATGCGTAAAGCTTCATATGCAGTGAATGTCTTCTACCAACACCAAACCAGGAGTGTTTCAGCTGGAGTATGTAACAGCTCAGTTACAATTATGTGCTGGTAAATTAGTGTCTCATCTTCAAAAAAAGAGCTTTTGTTATTTATTTATTGGTAATACTTGGATTCTGTGTCATCCTGAAGTTGTGACACAGTTTGGAAATCAATCCTTAGTGGACCTAGAGGTAGAACAGACTGCATGAGTTGTAGGACATGGCTGTGATTTCTCTGAAGGGGGAGCAGTTTTTAGTGTAGCTTAATGACACCTGCAGTTCTTGGGTTTGGTGAAAATACACAGGTATAAACAAGCCCTTCTCTTAAGTAACTGCAAATTGCATAAATCTACATCTCCGAGTCTGCTGTATTATCCTACCACTAGTGATTTAAGGCTTGAAATAACAAGTATTTGTGAAATGGATTTAGAAAAGTTGCCTTATCACTGAATTTATATTTTTTTTTTTCTCAAAGCCTTTGACCTTTGGCATTGATATTTTATCATGGGGGAAGGTGTTTCCAGCAGGCAGTGCTGGTGTGGCTGTGCATGCGGGTGTGTGCACACAGCCTGGTGTGGACCCTTGTTTGTTCTGCAGGTGTCCTGTTAGCTTGGCTGTTTCCTTCTCCTTCAGCTGTAGGACAGGATTTTCTCATTGGCTTGTTCCCTCCTTAAACTGTCTTTCTCCCCCCTCTGAGGTGTTGCTGTGCTGCAGTCTCCTTGTGAGGTTTAACAGGCTGCAATTAGCCCAGACACAGGAGTCGGGGTTGTCTGGGGCAGCACGATTCCAGTGATGAAAAGGCATAATAATAATTCCCCCTCAGTTCACTTGCACTTGGTGCTGTTTGATCCTGCGACTCAATCAGGAGTGGACAACAGAGCTGTATTTTCTGCTCACTTTGCCTGATAGTGACTGATCTGATTTCCCCCATGTCTGTAATTAATTTTCCCACAGAAGTACGCTTAGGTTTATGGCTTAGATAATAAGTGCTGGTGACTTGTGCTACTGTCTACTTGTTTTAATCCTTTTCCACGTCTAGATGGACTAAACAAATGCATCGTTGTTGCATCTGCCCTGCTGTAATGATTACTGTGGTGAAGACATTTTTTTTTAATTTTTATAAGCTGCTGTTTTATTTTGCAAGAAGTTATTGAATTACTCCTCCAGAAGGCTACTAAAGTAAGAGGTTTATGGCTTTTATTGTTTTTCTGTTATATCAAGAGTTAATGGACAAGTAGGTAGAAAGTACTGAAAATTTGGGTTCTACTGTAAAAATGGCATCAAACCCAGTCTTTCCTGGATACATTTATTGAGGTGTATAGTCCTGTGTAAAAAAATCCCAAGCATTAAAACCTGAAGCAAAATCGCCCAAGTCACGAGTAGATATCGAAGATAGAAGGCAATTAATATTTGGGAGAGCCAGTGAATGCAGCACGATGAGCGTGACAAAATGTCCTGGGAGTTGGGTGTGTGTAAGAGCCAAATCTGTGCCATTGGTTTATACTCCGAGTTTTCTGGATGAACTGGAAAGAAAGGCAGTATTGTTGTTGGGAAATAGAAATTGCTGTATTATTTAATTTCTCTCCAAGGGAAAACTTGTCTCTTCAGGAATTTCCCATCCAGTATTTACAGCTGATTCTATCACTTCTGAGTAAAGTTACTTTTCAAATTGTCTTCTTAGTAAATCTTTTTTAAAAAGTTGACTTTTTGCTAGAGTAGTTCAAAATGTGATGCTGTTTTGTGTGGTCAAAGATAGTTATGCTTGTTCTAGAAATTGTTTCATTTCCAAGGAAAACTTGTTGTAGGAGAATTTGAGTGAAATGACTATTTAAAACTACTTGTCACAAGAGGAACTAGCTAGAGATTAACCTGTTGGAGCAGGACTTTTTTTTCTCTCAACTTCCATTTAGACTTCAATTTTATTATCCCTTTCTTTGGCATGAGTTCGTTTTCTTGTGTGCTTGCAGATAATAGTGACATCTGACTTCTCTCAAGACGCTTAACCTGCTGTGTTAGAAGGAAAATCTCTCCTGTTTCCATCAATCTTGTATGGCTGATGAAGAAAAAACAGTGGATATGCTATATTAGGGGGATGTATTTTTGTTCTGCTGTTTTGTTGTTGGACTCGTGTCTGTGTTGCAGTGTAGTTGTGAAAGAGATATATATTTATCCTTAAAATAAATAACTTTTAATATGCTGAAGTAAAAGTGAATTCTCA
>NW_027095144.1:0-32948 GCF_029207755.1 Chamaea fasciata | reverse complement strand
TGCCCTTGCTGTCCGTAGGTTTCCTTGTGGGTGGCCTGGGTGTCCCTGGGGTGCCCTGGCTTTCCCCTAGGTGTCCCTGGGGGTGCCCTGGCTGTCACCTTGGTGTCTCTGGGGTGCCCTGGCTGTCACCTAGGTGTCCCTGGGGGTGCCCTGGCTGTCCTTGGGGTGCTCTCTGTCCCCCTTGGTGTCCCTGTGGGTGCCCTGGGTGTCCCTGGGGTGCCCTGGGGGTGCCCTGGCTGTCCCCTAGGTGTTCCGGGGGGGGCCCTGGCTGTCCCTAGGTGTCCCTGGGGTGCCCTGTCTGTCCCCTAGGTGTCCCTGGGGGTGCCCTGGGTGTCCCCTAGGTGTCCCCGGGGGGTGCCCTGGCTGTCCCCCTCGGTGTCCCTGTGGGTGCCCAGAGTGTCCCTGGGGGTGCCCTGCCTGTCCTCTAGGTGTCGTTGGGGGTGCCCTGGGTGTCCCTGGGGGTGCCCTGCCTGTCCCCTAGGTGTCCCTGGGGGTGCCCTGGGTGTCCCTGGGGGGGCCCCTGGCTGTCCCCTTGGTGTCCCTGGGGGTGCCCTGGCTGTCTCCTGGGTGTCCCTGGGGGTGCCCTGGGTGTCCCCTGGAATGCCCTGGCTGTCCCCTAGGTGTCCCTGGGGGGGCCCTGGCTGTCCCCTAGGTGTCCCTGGGGGTGCCCTGGCTGTCCCCCTAGGTGTCCCTGGGGGTGCCCTGGCTGTCTCCTAGGTGTCCCTGGGGGGGCCCTGGCTGTCTCCTAGGTGTCCCTTATGATGCCCTGGCTGTCCCTCGGGTTCCCTGGCTGTCCCCTAGGTGTCCCTGGGTGTGCCCAGGTTGTCCCTGGGGTTACCCCGGCTGTCCCCTAGGTGTCCCTGGGGGTGCCCAGGGGTGTCCCTGCGGTTCCCTGCCTGTCCCCTACGTGTCCCTGGGGGTGCCCTGGCTGTCCCTGCAGTGCCCTGGCTGTCCCCTAGGTGTCCCCGGGGGTGCCCTGGCAGTCCCTAGGGTGCCCTTGCTGTGCCCTCGGTGTCCCTGGGGGTTCCCCGGCTGTCCCCTCGGTGTCCCTGTGGGTGCCCAGCGTGTCCCTGGGGGTGCCCTTCCTGTCCTCTAGGTGTCGTTGGGGGTGCCCTGGGTGTCCCCTGGGGGTGCCCTGCCTGTCCCCTAGGTGTCCCTGGGGGTGCCCTGGGTGTCCCTGGGGTGCCCTGGCTTTCCTCTTGGTGTCCCTGGGGGTGCCCTGTGGGTCCCTGGGGTGCCCTGGGGGTGCCCCTGGGGGTGCCCTGGTGTCCCTGGGGGTACCCTGGCTGACCCCTTGGGGTCTCTGGGGGTGCCCTGCCTGACCCCTTGGTGTCCCTGGGGTGCCCTGGCTGTCCCGTCAGTGTCCCTGGGGGTGCCCTGGCTGTCCCTAGGGTGCCCTGGCTGTGCTCTTGGTGTCCCTGGGGGTGCCCTGGCTGTCCCTAGGGTGCCCTGGCTGTCCCCTAGGTGTCCCTGGGGGTGCCCAGGGGTGTCCCTGGGGTGCCCTGGCTGTCCCCTACGTGTCCCTGGGGTGGTGCCCATGGGTGTCCCTGGGGGTGCCCTTGCTGTCCCGTAGGTGTCTCTGTGGGTGCCCTGGGTGTCCCCTGGGGTGCCCTGGCTGTCCCCTAGGTGTCCATGGGGGTGCCCTGTCTGTCCCCTTGGTGTCCCTGGGGGTGCCCAGGCTGTCCTTGGGGTGCTCTGGCTGTCCCCTTGGTGTCCCTGGGGGTGCCCTGGCTGTCCCCTAGCTGTCCCTGGGGGTGCCCTTGCTGTCGCTGGGGTGCCCTGGGGGTGCCCTGGCTGTCCCCTAGGTGTCACTGGGGGTGACCTGCCTGTCTCCTAGGTGTCCCTGGGGGTGCCCTGGCTGTCCCCCAGGGTGCCCTGGCTGTGCCCTCGGTGTCTCTGGGGGTGCCCTGGTTGTCCCTAGGGTGCCCTGGCTGTCCCCTAGGTGTCCCTGGGGGTGCCCTGCGTGTCCCCTAGGTGTCCTTGGGGGTGCCCTGGCTGTCCCCAGGGTGCCCTGGCTGTGCCCTCGATGTCCCTGGGGGTGCCCTGGTGTCCCTGTGGGTGCCCTGGCTATCCCCTAGGTGTCCCTGGGGTTGCCCTGGCTGTCCCTGGAGTGCCCTGGCTGTCCCCCTAGGTGTCCCTGGGGGGGGCCCTGGCTGTCCCCTAGGTGTCCCTGGGGGTGCCCTTCCTGTCCCCTAGGTGTCCCTGGAGGTGCCCTGGCTATCCCCTAGGTGTCCCTGGGGGTCCCCTTGGTGTCCCTGGGGGTGCCAAGGGTGTCCCCTTAGGTGTCCCTGGGGGTGCCTTGCTGTCGCCTAGGTGTCCCTGTGGGTGCCCAGGGTGTCCCTGGGGTTCCCTGGCTGTCCCCTAGGTGTCCCTGGGGGGCCCCTGGCAGTCCCCGAGGTGTCCCTGGGGGTGCCCTGGGTGTCCCTGGGGTACCCTGGCTGTCCCGTACGTGTCCCTGGGGGTGCCCTGGAGGTCCCCTAGGTGTCCCTGGGGGTGCCCTCGCTATCCCTGGGGTGCCCTGGCTGTCCCCTAGGTGTCCCTGGGGGTCCCCCTTGGTGTCCCTGGGGGTGCCCAGGGTGTCCCTTCGGTGTCCCTGGGGGTGCCCTCGCTGTCCCTGGGGTGCTCTGGATGTCCCCTTGGTGTCCCTGGGGGGTGCTCTGGCTGTCCCCTTGGTGTCCCTAGGGTTCCCTGTCTGTGCCCTTGGTGTCCCTGGGGGTGCCCTGGCTGTCCCTAGTGTGCCCTGGCTGTCCCCTAGGTGTCCCTGGGGGTGCCCTGGTGTCCCTGGGGGTGCCCTGCCTGTCCCCTAGGTGTCCCTGGGGGTGCCCTGGCTGTCCCCTAGGTGTCCCTGGGGGTGCCCTGCCTGTCCCCTAGGTGTCCATGGGAGTGTCCTGGGTGTCCCTGGGGGTGCCCTGGCTGTCCCCTAGGTGTCCCTGGGGGGGCCCTGGCTGTCCCAGGGGTGCCCTGGCTGTCCCCTAGGTGTCCCTGGGGGTGCCCTGGGTGTCCCTGGGGGTGCCCTGGCTGTCCCCTAGGTGTCCCTGGGGGTTCCCTTGGTGTCCCTGGAGTGCCCTGGCTGTCCCCTAAATGTCCCCTGGGGGTGCCCTGGCTGTCCCCTAGGTGTTCCTGGGAATGCCCTGGGTGTCCCTGGGGTGCCCTGGCTGTCCCCTAGGTGTCCCTGGGGGGGCCCTGGCTGTCCCCTAGGTGTCCCTGGGGGTGCCCTGGGTGTCCCTGGGGGTGCTCTGGAGGTCCCCTAGGTGTCCCTGGGGGTGCCCTGGCTGTCCCTGGGGTGCCCTGGCTGTCCCCAAGGTGTCCCTGGGGGTGCCCTGCCTGTCCTCTCGGTGTCCCTTGGGGTGCCCTGGCTGTCCCTGGGGGTGCACAGGGTGTCCCTGGGGTTCCCTGGCTGTCCTCTAGGTTTCCCTGGGGGGGGCCCTGGCTGTCCCCTAGGAGTCCCTGGGGGAGCCCTGGCTGTACCTGGGGGTGCCCCTGGCTGTCCCCTACGTGTCCCTGGAGCTGCCCGTGGTGTCCCTGGGGGTGCCCTGGCTGTCCCTAGGGCGTCCTGGGGGCGCCCTCGCTGTCCCTGGAGTGCCCTGGATGTCCCCTCTGTGTCCCTAGGGGTGCCCTGACTGTCCATGGGGTGCCCAGGGTGTGCCCTGGCTGTCCCCAAGGTGTCCCTGGGGTTGCCTTCCCTGTCCCCTAGGTGTTCCTGGGGTGACCTGGCTGTCCCTGGGGGGTGCCCTGGCTGTCCCCTAGGTGTCCCGGGGGGGGGGGCCCTGGCTGTCTCCTGGGTGTCCCTGGGGGGTGCCCTGGGTGTCCCTGGGGTGCCCTGGCTGTCCCCTAGGTGTCCCTGGGGGTCCCCTTGGTGTCCCTGGGGGTGCCAAGGGTGTCCCTTAGGTGTCCCTGGGGGTGCCTTGCTGTCGCCTAGGTGTCCCTGTGGGTGCCCAGGGTGTCCCTGGGGTTCCCTGGCTGTCCCCTAGGTGTCCCTGGGGGGCCCCTGGCAGTCCCCGAGGTGTCCCTGGGGGTGCCCCTGGGTGTCCCTGGGGTACCCTGGCTGTCCCGTACGTGTCCCTGGGGGTGCCCTGGAGGTCCCCTAGGTGTCCCTGGGGGTGCCCTCGCTATCCCTGGGGTGCCCTGGCTGTCCCCTAGGTGTCCCTGGGGGGTCCCCTTGGTGTCCCTGGGGGTGCCCAGGGTGTCCCTTCGGTGTCCCTGGGGGTGCCCTCGCTGTCCCTGGGGTGCTCTGGATGTCCCCTTGGTGTCCCTGGGGGTGCTCTGGCTGTCCCCTTGGTGTCCCTAGGGTTCCCTGTCTGTGCCCTTGGTGTCCCTGGGGGTGCCCTGGCTGTCCCTAGTGTGCCCTGGCTGTCCCCTAGGTGTCCCTGGGGGTGCCCTGGTGTCCCTGGGGGTGCCCTGCCTGTCCCCTAGGTGTCCCTGGGGGTGCCCTGGCTGTCCCCTAGGTGTCCCTGGGGGTGCCCTGCCTGTCCCCTAGGTGTCCATGGGAGTGTCCTGGGTGTCCCTGGGGGTGCCCTGGCTGTCCCCTAGGTGTCCCTGGGGGGGCCCTGGCTGTCCCAGGGGTGCCCTGGCTGTCCCCTAGGTGTCCCTGGGGGTGCCCTGGGTGTCCCTGGGGGTGCCCTGGCTGTCCCCTAGGTGTCCCTGGGGGTTCCCTTGGTGTCCCTGGAGTGCCCTGGCTGTCCCCTAAATGTCCCTGGGGGTGCCCTGGCTGTCCCCTAGGTGTTCCTGGGAATGCCCTGGGTGTCCCTGGGGTGCCCTGGCTGTCCCCTAGGTGTCCCTGGGGGGGGCCCTGGCTGTCCCCTAGGTGTCCCTGGGGGTGCCCTGGGTGTCCCTGGGGGTGCTCTGGAGGTCCCCTAGGTGTCCCTGGGGGTGCCCTGGCTGTCCCTGGGGTGCCCTGGCTGTCCCCAAGGTGTCCCTGGGGGTGCCCTGCCTGTCCTCTCGGTGTCCCTTGGGGTGCCCTGGCTGTCCCTGGGGGTGCACAGGGTGTCCCTGGGGTTCCCTGGCTGTCCTCTAGGTTTCCCTGGGGGGGCCCTGGCTGTCCCCTAGGAGTCCCTGGGGGAGCCCTGGCTGTACCTGGGGGTGCCCTGGCTGTCCCCTACGTGTCCCTGGAGCTGCCCGTGGTGTCCCCTGGGGGTGCCCTGGCTGTCCCTAGGGCGTCCTGGGGGCGCCCTCGCTGTCCCTGGAGTGCCCTGGATGTCCCCTCTGTGTCCCTAGGGGTGCCCTGACTGTCCTTGGGGTGCCCAGGGTGTGCCCTGGCTGTCCCCAAGGTGTCCCTGGGGTTGCCTTCCCTGTCCCCTAGGTGTTCCTGGGGTGACCTGGCTGTCCCTGGGGGTGCCCTGGCTGTCCCCTAGGTGTCCCGGGGGGGGCCCTGGCTGTCTCCTGGGTGTCCCTGGGGGTGCCCTGGGTGTCCCTGGGGTGCCCTGGCTGTCCCCTAGGTGTCCCTGGGGGTCCCCTTGGTGTCCCTGGGGGTGCCAAGGGTGTCCCTTAGGTGTCCCTGGGGGTGCCTTGCTGTCGCCTAGGTGTCCCTGTGGGTGCCCAGGGTGTCCCTGGGGTTCCCTGGCTGTCCCCTAGGTGTCCCTGGGGGGCCCCTGGCAGTCCCCGAGGTGTCCCTGGGGGTGCCCTGGGTGTCCCTGGGGTACCCTGGCTGTCCCGTACGTGTCCCTGGGGGTGCCCTGGAGGTCCCCTAGGTGTCCCTGGGGGTGCCCTCGCTATCCCTGGGGTGCCCTGGCTGTCCCCTAGGTGTCCCTGGGGGTCCCCTTGGTGTCCCTGGGGGTGCCCAGGGTGTCCCTTCGGTGTCCCTGGGGGTGCCCTCGCTGTCCCTGGGGTGCTCTGGATGTCCCCTTGGTGTCCCTGGGGGTGCTCTGGCTGTCCCCTTGGTGTCCCTAGGGTTCCCTGTCTGTGCCCTTGGTGTCCCTGGGGGTGCCCTGGCTGTCCCTAGGGTGCCCTGGCTGTCCCCTAGGTGTCCCTGGGGGTGCCCTGGTGTCCCTGGGGGTGCCCTGCCTGTCCCCTAGGTGTCCCTGGGGGTGCCCTGGCTGTCCCCTAGGTGTCCCTGGGGGTGCCCTGCCTGTCCCCTAGGTGTCCATGGGAGTGTCCTGGGTGTCCCTGGGGGTGCCCTGGCTGTCCCCTAGGTGTCCCTGGGGGTGCCCTGGGTGTCCCTGGGGGTGCCCTGGCTGTCCCCTAGGTGTCCCTGGGGGTTCCCTTGGTGTCCCTGGAGTGCCCTGGCTGTCCCCTAAATGTCCCTGGGGGTGCCCTGGCTGTCCCCTAGGTGTTCCTGGGAATGCCCTGGGTGTCCCTGGGGTGCCCTGGCTGTCCCCTAGGTGTCCCTGGGGGGGCCCTGGCTGTCCCCTAGGTGTCCCTGGGGGTGCCCTGGGTGTCCCTGGGGGTGCTCTGGAGGTCCCCTAGGTGTCCCTGGGGGTGCCCTGGCTGTCCCTGGGGTGCCCTGGCTGTCCCCAAGGTGTCCCTGGGGGTGCCCTGCCTGTCCTCTCGGTGTCCCTTTGGGTGCCCTGGCTGTCCCTGGGGGTGCACAGGGTGTCCCTGGGGTTCCCTGGCTGTCCTCTAGGTTTCCCTGGGGGGGCCCTGGCTGTCCCCTAGGAGTCCCTGGGGGAGCCCTGGCTGTACCTGGGGGTGCCCTGGCTGTCCCCTACGTGTCCCTGGAGCTGCCCGTGGTGTCCCTGGGGGTGCCCTGGCTGTCCCTAGGGCGCCCTGGGGGCGCCCTCGCTGTCCCTGGAGTGCCCTGGATGTCCCCTCTGTGTCCCTAGGGGTGACCTGACTGTCCTTGGGGTGCCCAGGGTGTGCCCTGGCTGTCCCCAAGGTGTCCCTGGGGTTGCCTTCCCTGTCCCCTAGGTGTTCCTGGGGTGACCTGGCTGTCCCTGGGGGTGCCCTGGCTGTCCCCTAGGTGTCCCTGGGGGGGCCCTGGCTGTCTCCTGGGTGTCCCTGGGGGTGCCCTGGGTGTCCCTGGGGTGCCCTGGCTGTCGCCTAGGTGTCCGTGGGGGGGCCCTGGCTGTCCCCTAGGTGTCCCTGGGGGTGCCCTGGGTGTCCCTGGGGTGCCCTGGCTGTCCCCTAGGTGTCCCTGGGGGGGCCCTGGATGTCTCCTAGGTGTCCGTTATGGTGCCCTGGCTGTCCCTGGGGTTCCCTGGCTGTCTCCTAGGTGTCCCTGGGGGTGCCCTGTGTGTCCCTGGGGATGCCCTGGCTGTCCCCTAGGTGTCCCTGGGGGTGCCCTGGGTGTCCCTGGGGGGGCCCTGGCTGTCCCCTAGGGGTCTCTGGGGGTGCCCTGCCTGTCCCCTAGGTGTCCCTAGGGGTGCCCTGGCTGTGCCCTCGGTGTCCCGGAGGGTGGCCTGGCTGTCCCTAGGGTGCCCTGGCTGTGCCCTAGGTGTCCCTGGGGGTGCCCTGACTGTCCCTAGGGTGCCCTGGCTGTCCCCTAGGTGTCCCTGGGGGTGCCCAGGGTGTCCCTGGGGGTGCCCTTGCTGTCCCGTAGGTGTCCCTGAGGGTTCCTTGGGTGTCCCTGGGGGTGCCCTGGCTGTCCCCTAGCTGTCCCTGGGGGTGCCCTGGCTGTCCCCTAGGTGTTCCGGGGGGGGCCCTGGCTGTCCCCTAGGTGTCCCTGGGGTGCCCTGTCTGTCCCCTAGGTGTCCCTGGGGGTGCCCTGGGTGTCCCCTAGGTGTCCCCGGGGGTGCCCTGGCTGTCCCCTCGGTGTCCCTGTGGGTGCCCAGAGTGTCCCTGGGGGTGCCCTGCCTGTCCTCTAGGTGTCGTTGGGGGTGCCCTGGGTGTCCCTGGGGGTGCCCTGCCTGTCCCCTAGGTGTCCCTGGGGGTGCCCTGGGTGTCCCTGGGGGGGCCCTGGCTGTCCCCTTGGTGTCCCGGGGGTGCCCTGACTGTCCCTGGGGGTGCCCTGGCTGTCCCGTAGGTGTCCCTGGGGGTGCCCTGGGTGTCCCTGGGGGTGCACAGGGTGTCCCCTAAATGTCCCTGGGGGGGCCCTGGCTGTCCCCTAGGTGTCCCTGGGGGTGCCCAGGGTGTCCCTGGGGTTCCCTGGCTGTCCCCTAGGTGTCCCTGGGGGTGCCCAGGGTGTCCCTGCGGTTCCCTTCCTGTCCCCTACGTGTCCCTGGGGGTGCCCTGGCTGTCCCTAGGGTGCCCTTGCTGTGCCCTTGGTGTCCCTGGGGGTTCCCCGGCTGTCCCCTAGGTGTCCCTTTGGGTGCCCTGGCTGTCCCCTCGGTGTCCCTGTGGGTGTCCAGAGTGTCCCTGGGGGTGCCCTGGGTGTTCCTGGGGTGCCCTGGCTGTCCCCTAGGTGTCCATGGGGGTGCCCTGCTGTCCCCTTGGTGTCCCTGGGGGTGCCCTGTGGGTCCCTGGGGTGCCCTCGGGGCGCCCTGGCTGTCCCTGGAGTGCCCTGGCTGTCCCCTGGGTGTCCCTGGGCGGGCCCTGCCTGTCCCCTAGGGGTCTCTGGGGGTGCCCTGCCTGTCCCCTAGGTGTCCCTGGTGGTGCCCTGGCTGTGCCCTAGGTGTCCCTGGGGTGCCCTGGCTGTCCCCTAGGTGTCCCTGGGGGTGCCCTGGCTGTGCTCTTGGTGTCCCTGGGGGTGCCCTGGCTGTCCCTAGGGTGCCCTGGATGTCCCCTAGGTGTCCCTGGGGGCCCAGGGTGTCCGTGGGGTGCCCTGGCTGTCCCCTACGTGTCCCTGGGGGTGCCCAGGGTGTCCCTGGGGGTGCCCTGGGTGTTCCTGGGGTGCCCTGGCTGTCCCCTAGGTGTCCATGGGGGTGCCCTGCTGTCCCCTTGGTGTCCCTGGGGTGCCCTGGCTGTCCCTAGGGTGCCCTGGCTGTCCCCTAGGTGTCCCTGGGGGTGCCCTGCGTGTCCCCTAGGTGTCCTTGGGGGTGCCCTGGCTGTCCCCAGGGTGCCCTGGCTGTGCCCTCGGTGTCCCTGTGGGTGCCCTGGCTGTCCCCTAGGTGTCCCTGGGGGTGCCCTGGCTGTCCCTGGAGTGCCCTGGCTGTCCCCTAGGTGTCCCTGGGGGGGCCCTGGCTGTCCCCTAGGTGTCCCTGGGGGTGTCCTTCCTGTCCCCTAGGTGTCCCTGGGGGTGCCCTGGCTGTCCCCTAGGTGTCCCTGTGGGTCCCCTGGGTGTCCCTGGGGGTGCCCTGGGTGTCCCTGGAGTGCCCTGGCTGTCCCCTAAATGTCCCTGGGGGTGCTTTGGCTGTCCCCTAGGTGTCCCTGGGGGTGTCCTGGCTGTCCCCTAGGTGTCCCTGGGGGTGCCCTGCCTGTCCCTGGGGGTGCCCTGGCTGTCCCCTAGGTGTCCCTGGGGGGGCCCTGGCTGTCCCCTAGGTGTCCCTGGGAGTGCCCTGGCTGTCCCTAGGGTGCCCTGGCTGTCCCCTAGGTGTCTCTGCGGGTGCCCTGGGTGTCCCTGGGGTGCCTTGGCTGTCCCCAAGGTGTCCGTGTGGGTGCCCAGAGTGTCCCTGGGAGTGCCCTGGCTGTCCCCTAGGGGTCTCTGGGGGTGCCCTGGCTGTCCCGTCAGTGTCCCTGGGGGTGCCCTGCCTGTCCCCTTGGTGTCCCGGGGGGTGTCCTGGGTGTCCCTGGAGTGCCCTGGCTGACCCCTAAATGTCCCTGGGGGTGTCCTGCCTTCCCCTAGGTGTCCCTGGGGGTGCCCTAGGTGTCCCTGGGGGTGCCCTGGGTGTCCCTGGGGTGCCCTGGCTGTCCCCAAGGTGTCCCTGTGGGTGCCCAGAGTGTCCCTGCGAGTGCCCTGGCTGTCCCCTAGGTGTACCTGGGGGTGCATTAGGTGTCCCTGGGGGTGCCCTGCCTGTCCCCTTGGTGTCCCTGGGGGTGTCCTGGGTGTCCCTGGAGTGCCCTGGCTGACCCCTAAATGTCCCTGGGGGTGCCCTGGCTGTCCCCTAGGTGTCCCTGGGGGTGTCCTGCCTTCCCCTAGGTGTCCCTGGGGGTGCCCTAGGTGTCCCTGGGGGTGCCCTCGCTATCCCTGGGGTGTCCTGGCTGTCCCCTAGGTGTCCCTGTGGGTGCCCTGGCTGTCCCTGGGGTTCCCTGGCTGTCCCCTAGGTGTCCCTGGGGGGGCCCTGGGTGTCCCTGGGGGTGCAAAGGGTGTCACTGGGGTTCCCTGGCTGTCCCGTACGTTTCCCTGGGATTCCCTGGAGGTCCCCTAGGTGTCCCTGGGGGTGCCCTGAGTGTCCCTGGGCTGCCCTGGCTGTCCCCTAGGGGTCTATGGGGGTGCCCTGGCTGTCCCTTCAGTGTCCCTGGGGGTTCCCTGCCTCTCCCCTAGGTGTCCCTAGGGGTGCCCTACCTGTCCCCTAGGTGTCGTTGGGGGTGCCCTGGGTGTCCCTGGGGGTGCCCTACCTGTCCCGTAGGTGTCCCTGGGGGTGCCCTGGTTGTCCCTGAGGGTGCGCTGGCTGTGCCCTTGGTGTCCCTGGGGGTGCCCTGGCTGTCCCTGGGGGTGCCCTGGCTGTCTTTAGGGTGCCCTGGCTGTCCCCTAGGTGTCCCAGGGGGTGCCCTGCTTGTCCACTAGGTGTCCATGGGGGTGCCCTGGGTGTCCCTGGAGTGCCCTGGCTGTCCCCTAAATGTCCCTGGGGGTGCCCTGGCTGTCTCCTAGGTGTCCCTGGGGGTGTCCTGCCTTCCCCTCGGTGTCCCTGGGGGTGCCCTGGCTGTCCCCTTGATGTCCCTGGGGGTGCCCTTGCTGTCCCTGGGGGTGCCCTGGCTGTCCCAAGGGTGCCCTGGCTGTCCCCTAGTTGTCCCTGTGGGTGCCCAGAGTGTCCCTGGGAGTGCCCTGACTGTCCCCTAGGGGTCTCTGGGGGTGCCCTGGCTGTCCCGTCAGTGTCCCTGGGGGTGCCCTGCCTGTCTCCTTGGTGGCCCTGGGGGTCCCCTGGGTGTCCCTGGGGGTGCCCTGGGTGTCCCTTGAGTGCCCTGGCTGTCCCCTAAATGTCCCTGGGGGTGCACAGGCTGTCCCCTTGGTGTCCCTGGGGGTGTCCTGGTTGTCCCCTAGGTGTCCCTGGGGGTGCCCTGCCTGTCCCTGGGGGTGCCCTGGCTGTCCCCTAGGTGTCCCTGGGGGGGCCCTGGCTGTCCCCTCGGTGTCCCTGGGGTGCCCTGGCTGTCCCCAAGGTGTCCCTGTGGGTGCCCAGAGTGTCCCGGGGAGTGCCCTTGCTGTCCCCTAGGGGTCTCTGGGGGTGCCCTGGCTGTCCCGTTAGTGTCCCTGGGGTTGCCCTGCCTGTCCCCTTGGTGTCCCTGGGGGTGTCCTGGGTGTCCCTGGAGTGCCCTGGCTGACCCCTAAATGTCCCTGGGGGTGCCCTGGCTGTCCCCTAGGTGTCCCTGGGGGTGTCCTGCCTTCCCCTAGGTGTCCCTGGGGGTGCCCTGGCTTTCCCCTCGCTGTCCCTGGGGTGCCCTGCCTGTCCCCTTGGTGGCCCTGGGGGTGCCCTGGGTGTCCCTGGGGGTGCCCTGGAGGTCCCCTAGGTGTCCCTGGGGGTGCCCTGGCTGTCCCTGGGGTGTCCTGCCTTCCCCTAGGTGTCCCTGGGGGTGCCCTGCCTGTCCCCTAGGTGTCCCTGGGGGTGCCCTGGCTGTCCCCTAGGTGTCGTTGGGGGTGCCCTGGGTGTCCCTGGGGTGCCCTGGCTGTCCCCTTGGTGTCCCTGGGGGTGCCCTGTGGGTCCCTGGGGTGCCCTCGGGGTGCCCTGGTGTCCCTGGGGGTGCCCTGGCTGTCCCCTGGGTGTCCCTGGGGGGGCCCTGGCTGTCCCCTAGGGGTCTCTGGGGGTGCCCTGCCTGTCCCCTAGGTGTCCCTGCTGGTGCCCTGGCTGTGCCCTAGGTGTCCCTGGGGTGCCCTGGCTGTCCCCTAGGTGTCCCTGGGGGTGCCCTGGCTGTCCCTAGGGTGCCCTGGCTGTGCTCTTGGTGTCCCTGGGGGTGCCCTGGCTGTCCCTAGGGTGCCCTGGCTGTCCCATAGGTGTCCCTGGGGGCCCAGGGTGTCCCTGGGGTGCCCTGGCTGTCCCCTACGTGTCCCTGGGGGTGCCCAGGGTGTCCCTGGGGGTGCCCTTGCTGTCCCGTAGGTGTCTCTGGGGGTGCCCTGGGTGTCCCTGGGGTGCCCTGGCTGTCCCCTAGGTGTCCATAGGGGTGCCCTGGCTGTCCCCTTGGTGTCCCTGGGGGTGCCCTGTGGGTCCCTGGGGTGCCTTCGGGGTGCCCTGGTGTCCCTGCGGGTGCCCTGGCTGTCCCCTAAATGTCCCTGGGGGTGCCTTGGCTGTCCCCTAGGTGTCCCTGGGGGTGTCCTGCCTTCCCCTAGGTGTCCCTGGGGGTGCCCTAGGTGTCCCTGGGGGTGCCCTGGGTGTCCCTGGGGTGCCCTGGCTGTCCCCAAGGTGTCCCTGTGGGTGCCCAGAGTGTCCCTGCGAGTGCCCTGGCTTTCCCCTAGGTGTCCCTGGGGGTGCATTAGGTGTCCCTGGGGGTGCCCTGCCTGTCCCCTTGGTGTCCCTGGGGGTGTCCTGGGTGTCCCTGGGGTGCCCTGGCTGACCCCTAAATGTCCCTGGGGGTGCCCTGGCTGTCCCCTAGGTGTCCCTGGGGGTGTCCTGCCTTAACCTAGGTGTCCCTGGGGGTGCCCTAGGTGTCCCTGGGGGTGCCCTGGCTGTCCCTGGAGTGCCCTGGCTGTCCCCTAGGTGTCCCTGGGGGGGCCCTGGCTGTCCCCTAGGTGTCCCTGGGGGTGCCCTGCCTGACCCCTAGGTGTCCCTGGGGGTGCCCTGGCTGTCCTCTAGGTGTCCCTGGGGGTGCCCTAGGTGTCCCTGGGGACTCCCTGGCTGTTCCCTAGGTGTCCCTGGGGGTGCCCTGGCTGTCCCTAGGGTGCCCTGGCTGTGCCCTTGGTGTCCCTGGGGGTGCCCTGGCTGTCTCTGGAGTGCCCTGGCTGTCCCCTATGTGTCCCTGGGGGGGCCCTGGCTGTCTCCTAGGTGTCCCTGGGGGGGCCCTGGCTGTCTCCTAGGTGTCCATTATGATGCCCTGGCTGTCCCTGGGGTTCCCTGGCTGTCCCCTAGGTGTCCCTGGGGGTGCCCAGGGTGTCCCTGGGGTTCCCTGGCTGTCCCCTAGGTGTCCCTGGGGGTGCCCAGGGTGTCCCTGCGGTTCCCTTCCTGTCCCCTACGTGTCCCTGGGGGTGCCCTGGCTGTCCCTAGGGTGCCCTTGCTGTGCCCTCGGTGTCCCTGGGGGTTCCCCGGCTGTCCCCTAGGTGTCCCTGTGGGTGCCCTGGCTGTCCCCTCGGTGTCCCTGTGGGTGTCCAGAGTGTCCCTGGGGGTGCCCTGCCTGTCCTTTAGGTGTCGTTGGGGGTGCCCTGGGTGTCCCTGGGGATGCCCTGCCTGTCCCCTAGGTGTCCCTGGGGGTGCCCTGGGTGTCTCTGGGGTGCCCTGGCTGTCCCCTTGGTGTCCCTGGGGGTGCCCTGTGGGTCCCTGGGGCGCCCTCGGGGTGCCCTGGTGTCCCTGGGGGTGCCCTGGCTGTCCCCTGGGTGTCCCTGGGGGGGCCCTGGCTGTCCCCTAGGGGTCTCTGGGGGTGCCCTGCCTGTCCCCTAGGTGTCCCTGCTGGTGCCCTGGCTGTGCCCTAGGTGTCCCTGGGGTGCCCTGGCTGTCCCCTAGGTGTCCCTGGGGGTGCCCTGGCTGTCCCTAGGGTGCCCTGGCTGTGCTCTTGGTGTCCCTGGGGGTGCCCTGGCTGTCCCTAGGGTGCCCTGGCTGTCCCCTAGGTGTCCCTGGGGGCCCAGGGTGTCCCTGGGGTGCCCTGGCTGTCCCCTACGTGTCCCTGGGGGTGCCCAGGGTGTCCCTGGGGGTGCCCTTGCTGTCCCGTAGGTGTCTCTGGGGGTGCCCTGGGTGTCCCCTAGGTGTCCATAGGGGTGCCCTGGCTGTCCCCTTGGTGTCACTGGGGGTGCCCTGTGGGTCCCTGGGGTGCCTTCGGGGTGCCCTGGTGTCCCTGGGGGTGCCCTGGCTGTCCCTTGGGTGTCCCTTGGGGGGGCCATGCCTGTCCCCTAGGGGTCTCTGGGGGTGACCTGCCTGTCCCCTAGGTGTCCCTGGTGGTGCCCTGGCTGTGCCCTAGGTGTCCCTGGGGTGCCCTGGCTGTCCCGTCAGTGTCCCTGGGGGTGCCCTGGCTGTCCCTAGGGTGCCCTGGCTGTGCTCTTGGTGTCCCTGGGGGTGCCCTGGCTGTCCCTAGGGTGCCCTGGCTGTCCCCTAGGTGTCCCTGGTGGCCCAGGGTGTCCCTGGAGTGCCCTGGCTGTCCCCTACGTGTCCCTGGGGGTGCCCAGGGTGTCCCTGGGGTGCCCTGGCTGTCCCCTAGGTGTCCATGGGGGTGCCCTGGCTGTCCCCTTGGTGTCCCTGGGGTGCCCTGGCTGTCCCTAGGGTGCCCTGGCTGTCCCTTAAGTGTCCCCGGGGGTGCCCTGGCTGTCCCCTAGGTGTCCTTGGGGGTGCCCTGGCTGTCCCCAGGGTGCCCTGGCTGTGCCCTCGGTGTTCCTGGGGGTGCCCTGGTGTCCCTGTGGGTGCCCTGGCTGTCCCCTAGGTGTCCCAGGGGGTGCCCTGGCTGTCCCTGGAGTGCCGTGGCTGTCCCCTAGGTGTCCCTGGGGGGACCCTGGCTGTCCCCTAGGTGTCGCTGGGGGTACCCTTCCTGTCCCCTAGGTGTCCCTGGGGGTGCCCTGGCTGTCTCCTAGGTGTCCCTGTGGGTCCCCTGGGTGTCCCTGGGGGTGCCCTGGCTGTCCCCTAAATGTCCCTGGGGGTGCCTTGGCTGTCCCCTAGGCGTCCCTGGGGGTGTCCTGGGTGTCCCTGGGGGTGCCCTGGGTGTCCTGGGGGTGCCCTGGCTGTCCCCAAGGTGTCCGTGTTGGTGCCCAGAGTGTCCCTGGGAGTGCCCTGGCTGTCCCCTAGGGGTCTCTGGGGGTGCCCTGGCTGTCCCGTCAGTGTCCCTGGGGGTGCCCTGCCTGTCCCCTTGGTGTCCCTGGGGGTGTCCTGGGTGTCCCTGGAGTGCCCTGGCTGACCCCTAAATGTCCCTGGGGGTGCCCTGGCTGTCCCCTAGGTGTCCCTGGGGGTGCCCTAGGTGTCCCTGGGGGTGCCCTGGGTGTCCCTGGGGTGCCCTGGCTGTCCCCAAGGTGTCCCTGTGGGTGCCCAGAGTGTCCCTGCGAGTGCCCTGGCTGTCCCCTAGGTGTCCCTGGGGGTGCATTAGGTGTCCCTGGGGGTGCCCTTCCTGTCCCCTTGGTGTCCCTGGGGGTGTCCTGGGTGTCCCTGGAGTGCCCTGGCTGACCCCTAAATGTCCCTGGGGGTGCCCTGGCTGTCCCCAAGGTGTCCCTGGGGGTGTCCTGCCTTAACCTAGGTGTCCCTGGGGGTGCCCTAGGTGTCCCTGGGGGTGCCCTGGCTGTCCCCTAGGTGTCCCTGGGGGTGCCCAGGCAGTACTTAGGGTGCCCTACATGTCTCCTAGGTGTCCCTGGGGGTGCCCTGCCTGTCCCCTAGGTGTCCCAGGGGGTGTCCTGCCTGTCTCCTAGATGACCCTGGGGGTGCCCTGGCTGTCCCCTAGGTGCCCCTGGGAGTGTCCTGCCTTCCCCTAGGTGTCCCTGGGGGTGCCCTAGGTGTCCCAGGGGGTGCCCTGCCTGTCCCCTAGGTGTCCATGGGGGTGCCATGAGTGTCCCTGGAGTGCCCTGGCTGTCCCCTAAATGTCCCTGGGGGTGCCGTGGCTGTCCCCTAGGTGTCCCTGGGGGTGTCCTGCCTTCCCCTCGGTGTCCCTGGGGGTGCCCTGGCTGCCTTTAGGGTGCCATGGCTGTCCCCTTGGTGTCCCTGGGGGTACCCTTCCTGTCCCCTAGGTGTCCCTGGGGGTGTCCTGCCTTAACCTAGGTGTCCCTGGGGGTGCCCTAGGTGTCCCTGGGGGTGCCCTGGCTGTCCCTGGAGTGCCCTGGCTGTCCCCTAGGTGTCCCTGGGGGGGCCCTGGCTGTCCCCTAGGTGACCCTGGGGGTGCCCTGCCTGTCCCCTAGGTGTCCCTGGGGGTGCCCTGGCTGTCCTCTAGGTGTCCCTGGGGGTGCCCTGGGTGTCCCTGGGGACTCCCTGGCTGTTCCCTAGGTGTCCCTGGGGGTGCCCTGGCTGTCCCTAGGGTGCCCTGGCTGTCCCCTGGGTGTCCCTGGGGGGGCCATGCCTGTCCCCTAGGGGTCTCTGGGGGTGCCCTGCCTGTCCCCTAGGTGTCCCTGGTGGTGCCCTGGCTGTGCCCTAGGTGTCCCTCGGGTGCGCTGGCTGTCCCGTCAGTGTCCCTGGGGGTGCCCTGGCTGTCCCTAGGGTGCCCTGGCTGTGCTCTTGGTGTCCCTGGGGGTGTCCTGCCTTAACCTAGGTGTCCCTGGGGGTGCCCTAGGTGTCCCTGGGGGTGCCCTGGCTGTCCCTGGAGTGCCCTGGCTGTCCCCTAGGTGTCCCTGGGGGGGCCCTGGCTGTCCCCTAGGTGACCCTGGGGGTGCCCTGCCTGTCCCCTAGGTGTCCCTGGGGGTGCCCTGGCTGTCCTCTAGGTGTCCCTGGGGGTGCCCTGGGTGTCCCTGGGGATGCCCTGCCTGTCCCCTAGGTGTCCCTGGGGGTGCCCTGGGTGTCTCTGGGGTGCCCTGGCTGTCCCCTTGGTGTCTCTGGGGGTGCCCTGTGGGTCCCTGGGGTGCCCTCGGGGTGCCCTGGTGTCCCTGGGGGTGCCCTGGCTGTCCCCTAGGTGTCCCTGGAGTTGCACTGGCTGTCCCTGGAGTGCCCTGGCTGTCCCCTGGGTGTCCCTGGGGGGGCCCTGGCTGTCCCCTAGGGGTCTCTGGGGGTGCCCTGCCTGTCCCCTAGGTGTCCCTGGTGGTGCCCTGGCTGTGCCCTAGGTGTCCCTGGGGTGACCTGGCTGTCCCCTAGGTGTCCCTGGGGGTGCCCTGGCTGTCCCTAGGGTGCCCTGGCTGTGCTCTTGGTGTCCCTGGGGGTGCCCTGGCTGTCCCTAGGGTGCCCTGGCTGTCCCCTAGGTGTCCCTGGTGGCCCACGGTGTCCCTGGGGTGCCCTGGCTGTCCCCTACGTGTCCCTGGGGGTGCCCAGGGTGTCCCTGGGGGTGCCCTGGCTGTGCCCTTGGTGTCCCTGGGGGTGCCCTGGCTGTCTCTGGAGTGCCCTGGCTGTCCCCTAGGTGTCCCTGGGGGGGCCCTGGCTGTCTCCTAGGTGTCCCTGGGGGGGCCCTGGCTGTCTCCTAGGTGTCCATTATGATGCCCTGGCTGTCCCTGGGGTACCCTGGCTGTCCCCTAGGTGTCCCTGGGGGTGCCCAGGGTGTCCCTGGGGTTCCCTGGCTGTCCCCTAGGTGTCCCTGCGGGTGCCCAGGGTGTCCCTGCGGTTCCCTTCCTGTCCCCTACGTGTCCCTGGGGGTGCCCTGGCTGTCCCTAGGGTGCCCTTGCTGTGCCCTCGGTGTCCCTGGGGGTTCCCCGGCTGTCCCCTAGGTGTCCCTGTGGGTGCCCTGGCTGTCCCCTCGGTGTCCCTGTGGGTGTCCAGAGTGTCCCTGGGGGTGCCCTGCCTGTCCTTTAGGTGTCGTTGGGGGTGCCCTGGGTGTCCCTGGGGATGCCCTACCTGTCCCCTAGGTGTCCCTGGGGGTGCCCTGGGTGTCCCTGGGGTGCCCTGGCTGTCCCCTTGGTGTCCCTGGGGGTGCCCTGTGGGTCCCTGGGGTGCCCTAGGGGTGCCCTGGTGTCCCTGGGGGTGCCCTGGCTGTCCCCTAGGTGTCCCTGGGGTTGCACTGGCTGTCCCTGGAGTGCCCTGGCTGTCCCCTGGGTGTCCCTGGGGGGGCCCTGGCTGTCCCCTAGGGGTCTCTGGGGGTGCCCTGCCTGTCCCCTAGGTGTCCCTTGTGGTGCCCTGGCTGTGCCCTAGGTGTCCCTGGGGTGCCCTGGCTGTCCCCTAGGTGTCCCTGGGGGTGCCTTGGCTGTCCCTAGGGTGCCCTGGCTATGCTCTTGGTGTCCCTGGGGGTGCCCTGGCTGTCCCTAGGGTGCCCTGGCTGTCCCCTAGGTGTCCCTTGTGGCCCAGGGTGTCCCTGGGGTGCCCTGGCTGTCCCCTACGTGTCCCTGGGGGTGCCCAGGGTGTCCCTGGGGGTGCCCTTGCTGTCCCGTAGGTGTCTCTGGGGGTGCCCTGGGTGTCCCTGGGGTGCCCTGGCTGTCCCCTAGGTGTCCATGGGGGTGCCCTGGCTGTCCCCTTGGTGTCCCTGGGGTGCCCTGGCTGTCCCCTACGTGTCCCTGGGGGTGCCCTTGCTGTCCCGTAGGTGTCTCTGGGGGTGCCCTGGGTGTCCCTGGGGTGCCCTGGCTGTCCCCTAGGTGTCCCTGGGGGTGCCCTGGCTGTCCCTGGAGTGCCCTGGGATTCCCCTAGGTGTCCCTGGGGGGGCCCTGGCTGTCCCCTAGGTGTCCCTGTGGGTGCCCTGCGTGTCCCTGGGGTGCCCTGGCTGTCCCCTAGGTGTCCCTGGGGGTGCCCTGGCTGTCCCTGGGGTGCCCTGGCTGTCCCCTAAATGTCCCTGGGGGTGCCTTGGCTGTCCCCTAGGCGTCCCTGGGGGTGTCCTGGCTGTCCCCTAGGTGTCCCTGGGGGTCCCCTGGGTGTCCTGGGGGTGCCCTGGCTGTCCCCAAGGTGTCCGTGTTGGTGCCCAGAGTGTCCCTGGGAGTGCCCTGGCTGTCCCCTAGGGGTCTCTGGGGGTGCCCTGGCTGTCCCGTCAGTGTCCCTGGGGGTGCCCTGCCTGTCCCCTTGGTGTCCCTGGGGGTGTCCTGGGTGTCCCTGGAGTGCCCTGGCTGACCCCTAAATGTCCCTGGGGGTGCCCTGGCTGTCCCCTAGGTGTCCCTGGGGGTGTCCTGCCTTCCCCTAGGTGTCCCTGGGGGTGCCCTAGGTGTCCCTGGGGGTGCCCTGGGTGTCCCTGGGGTGCCCTGGCTGTCCCCAAGGTGTCCCTGTGGGTGCCCAGAGTGTCCCTGCTAGTGCCCTGGCTGTCCCCTAGGTGTCCCTGGGGGTGCATTAGGTGTCCCTGGGGGTGCCCTTCCTGTCCCCTTGGTGTCCCTGGGGGTGTCCTCGGTGTCCCTGGAGTGCCCTGGCTGACCCCTAAATGTCCCTGGGGGTGCCCTGGCTGTCCCCTAGGTGTCCCTGGGGGTGTCCTGCCTTAACCTAGGTGTCCCTGGGGGTGCCCTAGGTGTCCCTGGGGGTGCCCTGGCTGTCCCTGGAGTGCCCTGGCTGTCCCCTAGGTGTCCCTGGGGGGGCCCTGGCTGTCCCCTAGGTGACCCTGGGGGTGCCCTGCCTGTCCCCTAGGTGTCCCTGGGGGTGCCCTGGCTGTCCTCTAGGTGTCCCTGGGGGTGCCCTGGGTGTCCCTAGGGTGCCCTGGCTGTCCCCTAGGTGTCCCTGGGGGTGCCCTGGCTTTCCCTAGGGTGCCCGGGCTGTCCCCTAGGTGTCCCTGGGGGTGCCCAGGGTGTCCCTGGGGGTGCCCAGGGTGTCCCTGGGGGTGCCCTGGCTGTCCTTGGGATGCTCTGGCTGTCCCCTTGGTGTCCCTGGGGGTGCCCTGGCTGTCCCCTAGCTGTCCCTGGGGGTGCCCTGGCTGTCCCTGGGGTGCCATGGCTGTCCTCTACGTGTCCCTGGGGGTGCCATGCCTGTCCCCTAGGTGTCCCTGGGGGTGTCCTGCCTGTCCCCTAGGTTTCCTTGCGGGTGCCTTGGCTGGCCATAGGGTGCCCTGGCTGTGCCCTAGGTGTCCCTGGGGGTGCTCTGCGTGTCCCCTTGGTGTCCTTGGGGGTAACCTGGCTGTCCCTAGGGTGCCCTGGCTGTGCCCTCAGTGTCTCTGGGGGTGCCCTGCCTGTCCCCTCGGTGTCCCTGGGGGTGCCCTGGCTGTCCCTAGGGTGCCCTGGCTGTCCCCTAGGTGTCCCTGGGGGTGCCCTGGTGTCCCTCGGGGTGCCCTGGCTGTCCCCTAGGGGTCTCTGGGGGTGCCCTGCCTGTCCCCTAGGTGTCCCTGGGGTTGCCCTGGGTATCCCTGGGGGTGCCCTGGCTGTCCCCCTGGTGTCCCTGGGGGTGCCCAGGGTGTCCCTGGAGTGCCCTGGCTGTCCCCTAAATGTCCCAGGGGGGGCCCTGGCTGTCCCCTAGGTGTCCCTGGGGGTGCCCAGGGTGTCCCTGGGGTTCCCTGGCTGTCCCCTAGGTGTCCCTGGGGGTGCCCAGGGTGTCCCTGGGGTTCCCTGGCTGTCCCCTAGGTGTCCCTGGGGGTGCACAGGGTGTCACTGGGGTTCCCTGGCTGTCCCGTCAGTGTCCCTGGGGGTGCCCTGGGTGTCCCTGGAGTGCCCTGGCTGTCCCCTAAATGTCCCAGGGGGGGCCCTGGCTGTCCCCTAGGTGTCCCTGGGGGTGCCCTGGCTGTCCCTGGGGTTCCCTGGCTGTCCCCTAGGTGTCCCTGGGGGTGCCCTGGCTGTCCCTGGGGTTCCCTGGCTGTCCCCTAGGTGTCCCTTGGGGGGCCCTGGGTGTCCCTGGGGGTGCAAAGGGTGTCACTGGGGTTCCCTGGCTGTCCCGTACGTGTCCCTGGGATTCCCTGGAAGTCCCCTAGGTGTCCCTGGGGGTGCCCTGAGTGTCACTGGGCTGCCCTGGCTGTCCCCTAGGGGTCTATGGGGGTGCCCTGGCTGTCCCTTCAGTGTCCCTGGGGGTGCCCTGCGTGTCCCCTAGGTGTCCCTGGGGGTGCCCTGGCTGTCCCTGGGGTTCCCTGGCTGTCCCCTAGGTGTCCCTGGGGGGGCCCTGGGTGTCCCTGGGGGTGCCCTGGCTGTCCCTTAGGTGTCCCTGGGGGGGCCCTGGCTGTCCCCTAGGTGTCCCTGGGGGTGCCCTGGCTGTCCCTAGGGTGCCCTGGCTGTCCCCTAGGTGTCCCTGGGGGTGCCCTGGGTGTCCCTGGGGTGCCCTGGCTGTCCCCAAGGTGTCCGTGTGGGTGCCCAGAGTGTCCCTGGGAGTGCCCTGGCTGTCTCCTAGGGGTCTCTGGGGGTGCCCTGGCTGTCCTGTCAGTGTCCCTGGGGGTGCCCTGCCTGTCCCCTTGGTGTCCCTGGGGGTGTCCTGGGTGTCCCTGGAGTGCCCTGGCTGACCCCTAAATGTCCCTGGGGGTGCCCTGGCTGTCCCCTAGGTGTCCCTGGGGGTGTCCTGCCTTCCCCTAGGTGTCCCTGGGGGTGCTCTAGGTGTCCCTGGGGGTGCCCTGGGTGTCCCTGGGGTGCCCTGGCTGTCCCCAAGGTGTCCCTGTGGGTGCCCAGAGTGTCCCTGCGAGTGCCCTGGCTGTCCCCTAGGTGTCCCTGGGGGTGCATTAGGTGTCCCTGGGGGTTCCCAGGGTGTCCCTGGGGTTCCCTGGCTGTCCCCTAGGTGTCCCTGGGGTGGCCCTGATGTCCCTGGGTTGCCCTGGCTGTCCCCTAGGTGTCCCTGCCTCGCTCGTATCCTCGACTCCGCCTCCGGCGCCATGGTGACTCCCCTCCCAGTCTGGACCATTGTGGCCTCACCCCCTCCCCTGGGGCCATCCGACCCATCCCAGTATAGACCAGTAAGGCACCGAGTGGCCACCATGGACCCCCACACGCCTGCCAGTTCATCCCAGTTCATCCCAGTCCACTCTTCGTCCATCCCAGGTTTCTCTGGTCACCCTCCCAGTGCTCTCAGTCCATCCCAGTCCCGCAGGTGTTGGTGCTTGGGGCTTGATGAGCTGGTGCCTGTCCGCAACGGTGGAGCGGCTCAAACGGGACCTCAGGGTGAGGGGGGGGCGCGGATTTGGGGGGATCCTGGGGGTCCTGAGATTGTCGTGGAGGGGGTTTTTGGGTTGTGGGGGGTCTGGGGGGAGTCCTGGGGGCTGCTTTGGGTGCTTTGGGGGGTATTCGGGAGGTTGGGCGGCCCATTTGAGGCATCAAAGAACCTGAGGAGGGTTTTGATAGCTCCTGGAGGTGAGGCGGCCGTGGGGGGTGAGCTGGCGGTCCCAGGGGGTTCCTGGCTGTCCCTCGATGTCCCTGTGGTGCCCTGGCTGTCACTTAGTGTCCACTGGGGGTGCCCTGGCTGTCCCTAGGGTGCCATGGCTGTCCCCTAGGTGTCCCAGGGGTGCCCTGGCTGTCCCTTAGGTGTCCCTGGGGGTGCCCTGGCTGTCCCTAGGGTGCCCTGGCTGTGCCCTCGGTGTCCCCTGGGGTGCCGTGGCTGTCCCGTCCGTGTCCCTGGGGGGTGCCCTGGCTCTCCCCTAGGGGTCCCTGAGGGTGCCCTGGGTGTCTCCTAGGTGTCCTTGGGGGTGCCCTGGGTGTCCCTGGGGGGGCCCTGCCTGTCCCCTAGGTGTCCCTGGGGGTGCCCTGGCGTGTGCCCTCGGTGTTCTGGAGGGTGCCCTGGCTGTCCCTAGGGTGCCCTGGCTGTGCCCTAGGTGTCCCTGGGGGTGCCCTGGCTTTCCCTAGGGTGCCCTGGCTGTCCCCCTGGTGTCCCTGGGGGTGCCCAGGGTGTACCTGCGGTTCCCGGCCTGTCCCCTACGTGTCCCTGGGGGTGCCCTGGCTGTCCCTGGAGTGCCCTGGCTGTCCCCTAGGTCTCCCTGGGGGTGCCCTGGGGTGTCCCTGCGAGTTCCCTGGCTGTCCCCTAAATGTCCCTGGGTGTGTCCTGGCTGTCCCCTAGGTGTCCATGGGGGTGCCCTGGGTGTCCCTGGGGTTCCCTGGCTGTCCCCTAGGTGTCCATGGGGGTGCCCTGGATGTCCCTGGGGGTGCACTGGGTGTCACTGGGGTTCCCTGGCTGTCCCGTACCTGTCCCTGGGGTTCCCTGGAGGTCCCCTAGGTGTCCCTGGGGGTGCCCTGGGTGTCCCTGGGGGTGCCCTGGCTGTCCGCTAGGTGTCCCTGTGGGTGCCCTGGCTGTCCTTGGGGTGCTCTGGCTGTCCCCTTGCTGTCCCTGGGGGTGCCCTGGGTGTCCCCTCGGTGTCCCTGGGGGTGCCCCTGCCTGTCCCCTAGGTGTCCCTGGGGGGGCCCTGGCTGTCCCTAGGTGTCCCTGGGGGGCCTTTCCTGTCACCTAGGTGTCCCTGGGGTGCCTTGCCTTTCCCCTAGGTGTCCCTGGGAGTGCCCTGGGTTGTCCCTGGGAGTGCCCTGGCTGTCCCCTAGGTGTCCCTGGGGGTGCCCTGGGTGTCCCTGGGGGTACCCTGGCTGTCCCCTAGGTGTCCCTGGGGGGTGCCCTGGGTGTCCCCTCAATGCCCCTGGGGGTGCCCTGGCTGTCCCTGGGGTGTCCTGCCTTCCCCTAGGTGTCCCTGGGGGGTGCCCTGCCTGTCCCCTAGGTGTCCCTGGGGGGTGCCCTGCCTGTCCCCTAGGTGTCGTTGGGGGTGCCTCTGGGTGTCCCTGGGGGTGCCCTGCCTGTCCCCTAGGTGTCACTGGGGGTGCCCTGCGTGTCCCTGGGGTGCCCTGGCTGTCCCCCTTGGTGTCCCTGGGGGGGGCCCTGGCTGTCCCCTAGGTGTTCCTGGGGGTGCCCTGCCTGTCCCCTAGGTGTCCCTGGGGGGTGCCCTGGGTGTCCCTGGGGTGCCCTGGCTGTCCCCTTGGTGTCCCTGGGGGGGCCCTGGCTGTCCCCCTAGGTGTCCCTGGGGGGTGCCCTGCGTGTCCCTGGGGTGCCCTGGCTGTCCCCTAGGTGTCCATGGGGGTGCCCTGGCTGTCCCCTGGGGTTCCCTGGCTGTCCCTAGGTGTCCCTGGGGGTGCCCTGGCTGTCCCTGGGGTTCCCTGGCTGTCCCCTAGGTGTCCCTTGGGGGCCCTGGGTGTCCCTGGGGTTGCAAAGGGTGTCACTGGGGTTCCCTGGCTGTCCCGTACGTGTCCCTGGGATTCCCTGGAAGTCCCCTAGGTGTCCCTGGGGGTGCCCTGAGTGTCCCTGGGCTGCCCTGGCTGTCCCCTAGGGGTCTATGGGGGGTGCCCTGGCTGTCCCTTCAGTGTCCCTGGGGGTGCCCTGCCGGTGTCCCCTAGGTGTCCCTGGGGGTGCCCTGCCTGTCCCCTTGGTGTCCTTGGGGGTGCCCTGGGTGTCCCTGGGGGGTGCCCTACCTGTCCCCTAGGTGTCCCTGGGTGTGCCCTGGGTGTCCCTGTTGGGGGCCCTGGCTGTGCCCTCGGTGTCCCTGAGGGTGCCCTGGCTGTGCCCTAGGTGTCCCCTGGGGGTGCCCTGGCTGTCCCCTAGGGTGCCCTGGCTGTACCCTTTTGTGTCCCTGGGGGTCCCTGGGTGTCCCTGGGGGTGCCCTGGGTGTCCCTGGAGTGCCCTGGCGGTCCCCTAAATGTCCCTGGGGGTGCCCTGGCTGTCCCCTAGGTGTCCCTGGGGGTGTCCTGGTTGTCCCTGGGGGTGCCCTGCCTGTCCCTGCGGGTGCCCTGGCTGTCCCCTAGGTGTCCCTGGGGGGGCCCTGGCTGTCCCCTAGGTGTCCCCTGGGGGTGCCCTGGCTGTCCCTAGGGTGCCCTGGCTGTCCCCTAGGTGTCCCTGGGGGTGCCCTGGGTGTCCCTGCGGTGACCTGGCTGTCCCCAAGGTGTCCCTGTGGGGTGCCCAGAGTGTCCCTGGGAGTGCCCTGGCTGTCCCCTAGGGGTCTCTGGGGGTGCCCTGGCTGTCCCATTAGTGTACCTGGGGGTGCCCTGCCTGTCCCCTTGGTGTCCCTGGGGGTGTCCTGGGTGTCCCTGGGGTGCCCTGGCTGACCCCTAAATGTCCCTGGGGGTGCCCTGGCTGTCCCCTAGGTGTCCGTGGGGGTGTCCTGCCTTCCCCTAGGTGTCCCTGGGGGTGCCCTGGCTTTCCCCTCGCTGTCCCTGGGGTGCCCTGGCTGTCCCCTTGGTGGCCCTGGGGGTGCCCTGGTGTCCCTGGGGGTGCCCTGGAGGTCCCCTAGGTGTCCCTGGGGGTGCCCTGGCTGTCTCTGGGGTGTCCTGCCTTCCCCTAGGTGTCCCTGGGGGTGCCCTGCCTGTCCTCTAGGTGTCCCTGGGGTGACCTGCCTGTCCCCTAGGTGTCGTTGGGGGTGCCCTGGGTGTCCCTGGGGGTCCCCTGGGTGTCCCTGGGGGTGCCCTGGGTGTCCCTGGAGTGCCCCTGGCTGTCCCTAAAATGTCCCTGGGGGTGCCCTGGCTGTCCCCTAGGTGTCCCTGGCGGTGTCCTGGTTGTCCCCTAGGTGTCCCTGGGGGTGCCCTGGGTGTCCCTGGGGGTACCCTGGCTGTCCCCTAGGTGTCCCTGGGGGTGCCCTGGGTGTCCCCTAAATGCCCCTGGGGGTGCCCTGGCTGTCCCTGGGTGTCCTGCCTTCCCCTAGGTGTCCCTGGGGGTGCCCTGCCTGTCCCCTAGGTGTCCCCTGGGGGTGCCCTGCCTGTCCCCTAGGTGTCGTTGGGGGTGCCCTGGGTGTCCCTGGGGGGTGCCCTGCCTGTCCCCTAGGTGTCACTGGGGGTGCCCTGCGTGTCCCTGGGGTGCCCTGGCTGTCCCCTTGGTGTCCCTGGGGGGGGCCCTGGCTGTCCCCTAGGTGTTCCTGGGGGTGCCCTGCCTGTCCCCTAGGTGTCCCTGGGGGTGCCCTGGGTGTCCCTGGGGTGCCCTGGCTGTCCCCTTGGTGTCCCTGGGGGGGGCCCTGGCTGTCCCCTAGGTGTCCCTGGGGGTGCCCTGCGTGTCCCTGGGGTGCCCTGGCTGTCCCCCTAGGTGTCCATGGGGGTGCCCTGGCTGTCCCTGGGGTTCCCTGGCTGTCCCCTAGGTGTCCCCTGGGGGTGCCCTGGCTGTCCCTGGGGTTCCCTGGCTGTCCCCTAGGTGTCCCTTGGGGGGCCCTGGGTGTCCCTGGGGTTGCAAAGGGTGTCACTGGGGTTCCCTGGCTGTCCCGTACGTGTCCCTGGGATTCCCTGGAAGTCCCCTAGGTGTCCCTGGGGGTGCCCTGAGTGTCCCTGGGCTGCCCTGGCTGTCCCCTAGGGGTCTATGGGGGTGCCCTGGCTGTCCCTTCAGTGTCCCCTGGGGGTGCCCTGCGTGTCCCCTAGGTGTCCCTGGGGGTGCCCTGCCTGTCCCCTTGGTGTCCTTGGGCGTGCCCTGGGTGTCCCTGGGGGTGCCCTACCTGTCCCCTAGGTGTCCCTGGGTGTGCCCTGGGTGTCCCTGTGGGGGCCCTGGCTGTGCCCTCGGTGTCCCTGAGGGTGCCCTGGCTGTGCCCTAGGTGTCCCTGGGGGTGCCCTGGCTGTCCCTAGGGTGCCGTGGCTGTGCCCTTTGTGTCCCTGGGGGTCCCCTGGGTGTCCCTGGGGGTGCCCTGGGTGTCCCTGGAGTGCCCTGGCTGTCCCCTAAATGTCCCTGGGGGTGCCCTGGCTGTCCCCTAGGTGTCCCTGGGGGTGCCCTGCCTGTCCCTGCGGGTGCCCAGGGTGTCCCTGCGGTTCCCTTCCTGTCCCCTACGTGTCCCTGGGGGGTGCCCTGGCTGTCCCTAGGGTGCCCTTGCTGTGCCCTCGGTGTCCCTGGGGGTTCCCCGGCTGTCCCCTAGGTGTCCCTGTGGGTGCCCTGGCTGTCCCCTCGGTGTCCCTGTGGGTGTCCAGAGTGTCCCTGGGGGTGCCCTGCCTGTCCTTTAGGTGTCGTTGGGGGTGCCCTGGGTGTCCTGGGGATGCCCTGCCTGTCCCCTAGGTGTCCCTGGGGGTGCCCTGGGTGTCCCTGGGGTGCCCTGGCTGTCCCCTTGGTGTCCCTGGGGGTGCCCTGTGGGTCCCTGGGGTGCCCTCGGGGTGCCCTGGTGTCCCTGGGGGTGCCCTGGCTGTCCCCTAGGTGTCCCTGGGTTGCACTGGCTGTCCCTGGAGTGCCCTGGCTGTCCCCTGGGTGTCCCTGGGGGGGCCCTGGCTGTCCCCTAGGGGTCTCTGGGGGTGCCCTGCCTGTCCCCTAGGTGTCCCTTGTGGTGCCCTGGCTGTGCCCTAGGTGTCCCTGGGGTGCCCTGGCTGTCCCCTAGGTGTCCCTGGGGGTGCCTTGGCTGTCCCTAGGGTGCCCTGGCTATGCGCTTGGTGTCCCTGGGGGTGCCCTGGCTGTCCCTAGGGTGCCCTGGCTGTCCCCTAGGTGTCCCTTGTGGCCCAGGGTGTCCCTGGGGTGCCCTGGCTGTCCCCTACGTGTCCCTGGGGGTGCCCAGGGTGTCCCTGGGGGTGCCCTTGCTGTCCCGTAGGTGTCTCTGGGGGTGCCCTGGGTGTCCCTGGGGTGCCCTGGCTGTCCCCTAGGTGTCCATGGGGGTGCCCTGGCTGTCCCCTTGGTGTCCCTGGGGTGCCCTGGCTGTCCCCTACGTGTCCCTGGGGGTGCCCTTGCTGTCCCGTAGGTGTCTCTGGGGGTGCCCTGGGTGTCCCTGGGGTGCCCTGGCTGTCCCCTAGGTGTCCATGGGGGTGCCCTGGCTGTCCCCTAGGTGTCCCCTGGGATGCCCTGCGTGTCCCCTAGGTGTCCTTGGGGGTGCCCTGGGGTCCCTGTGGGTGCCCTGGCTGTCCCCTAGGTGTCCCTGGGGGTGCCCTGGCTGTCCCTGGAGTGCCCTGGGATTCCCCTAGGTGTCCCTGGGGGGCCCTGGCTGTCCCCTAGGTGTCCCTGTGGGTGCCCTGCGTGTCCCCTGGGGTGCCCTGGCTGTCCCCTAGGTGTCCCTGGGGGTGCCCTGGCTGTCCCTGGGGTGCCCTGGCTGTCCCCTAAATGTCCCTGGGGGTGCCTTGGCTGTCCCCTAGGCGTCCCTGGGGGTGTCCTGGCTGTCCCCTAGGTGTCCCTGGGGGTCCCCTGGGTGTCCTGGGGGTGCCCTGGCTGTCCCCAAGGTGTCCGTGTTGGTGCCCAGAGTGTCCCTGGGAGTGCCCTGGCTGTCCCCTAGGGGTCTCTGGGGGTGCCCTGGCTGTCCCGTCAGTGTCCCTGGGGGTGCCCTGCCTGTCCCCTTGGTGTCCCTGGGGGTGTCCTGGGTGTCCCTGGAGTGCCCTGGCTGACCCCTAAATGTCCCTGGGGGTGCCCTGGCTGTCCCCTAGGTGTCCCTGGGGGTGTCCTGCCTTCCCCTAGGTGTCCCTGGGGGTGCCCTAGGTGTCCCTGGGGGTGCCCTGGGTGTCCCTGGGGTGCCCTGGCTGTCCCCAAGGTGTCCCTGTGGGTGCCCAGAGTGTCCCTGCTAGTGCCCTGGCTGTCCCCTAGGTGTCCCTGGGGGTGCATTAGGTGTCCCTGGGGGTGCCCTTCCTGTCCCCCTTGGTGTCCCTGGGGGTGTCCTCGGTGTCCCTGGAGTGCCCTGGCTGACCCCTAAATGTCCCTGGGGGTGCCCTGGCTGTCCCCTAGGTGTCCCTGGGGGTGTCCTGCCTTAACCTAGGTGTCCCTGGGGGTGCCCTAGGTGTCCCTGGGGGTGCCCTGGCTGTCCCTGGAGTGCCCTGGCTGTCCCCCTAGGTGTCCCTGGGGGGGCCCTGGCTGTCCCCTAGGTGACCCTGGGGGTGCCCTGCCTGTCCCCTAGGTGTCCCTGGGGGTGCCCTGGCTGTCCTCTAGGTGTCCCTGGGGGTGCCCTGGGTGTCCCTAGGGTGCCCTGGCTGTCCCCTAGGTGTCCCTGGGGGTGCCCTGGCTTTCCCTAGGGTGCCCGGGCTGTCCCCTAGGTGTCCCTGGGGGTGCCCAGGGTGTCCCTGGGGGTGCCCAGGGTGTCCCTGGGGGTGCCCTGGCTGTCCTTGGGATGCTCTGGCTGTCCCCTTGGTGTCCCTGGGGGTGCCCTGGCTGTCCCCTAGCTGTCCCTGGGGGTGCCCTGGCTGTCCCTGGGGTGCCATGGCTGTCCTCTACGTGTCCCTGGGGGGTGCCATGCCTGTCCCCTAGGTGTCCCTGGGGGTGTCCTGCCTGTCCCCCTAGGTTTCCTTGCGGGTGCCTTGGCTGGCCATAGGGTGCCCTGGCTGTGCCCTAGGTGTCCCTGGGGGTGCTCTGCGTGTCCCCTTGGTGTCCTTGGGGTAACCTGGCTGTCCCTAGGGTGCCCTGGCTGTGCCCTCAGTGTCTCTGGGGGTGCCCTGCCTGTCCCCTCGGTGTCCCTGGGGGTGCCCTGGCTGTCCCTAGGGTGCCCTGGCTGTCCCCTAGGTGTCCCTGGGGGTGCCCTGGTGTCCCTCGGGGTGCCCTGGCTGTCCCCTAGGGGTCTCTGGGGGTGCCCTGCCTGTCCCCTAGGTGTCCCTGGGGTTGCCCTGGGTATCCCTGGGGGTGCCCTGGCTGTCCCCCTGGTGTCCCTGGGGGTGCCCAGGGTGTCCCTGGAGTGCCCTGGCTGTCCCCCTAAATGTCCCAGGGGGGGCCCTGGCTGTCCCCTAGGTGTCCCTGGGGGTGCCCAGGGTGTCCCTGGGGTTCCCTGGCTGTCCCCTAGGTGTCCCTGGGGGTGCCCAGGGTGTCCCTGGGGTTCCCTGGCTGTCCCCTAGGTGTCCCTGGGGGTGCACAGGGTGTCACTGGGGTTCCCTGGCTGTCCCGTCAGTGTCCCTGGGGGTGCCCTGGGTGTCCCTGGAGTGCCCTGGCTGTCCCCTAAATGTCCCAGGGGGGGCCCTGGCTGTCCCCTAGGTGTCCCTGGGGGTGCCCTGGCTGTCCCTGGGGTTCCCTGGCTGTCCCCTAGGTGTCCCTGGGGGTGCCCTGGCTGTCCCTGGGGTTCCCTGGCTGTCCCCTAGGTGTCCCTTGGGGGGCCCCTGGGTGTCCCTGGGGGTGCAAAGGGTGTCACTGGGGTTCCCTGGCTGTCCCGTACGTGTCCCTGGGATTCCCTGGAAGTCCCCTAGGTGTCCCTGGGGGTGCCCTGAGTGTCACTGGGCTGCCCTGGCTGTCCCCTAGGGGTCTATGGGGGTGCCCTGGCTGTCCCTTCAGTGTCCCTGGGGGTGCCCTGCGTGTCCCCTAGGTGTCCCTGGGGGTGCCCTGGCTGTCCCTGGGGTTCCCTGGCTGTCCCCTAGGTGTCCCTGGGGGGGGCCCTGGGTGTCCCTGGGGGTGCCCTGGCTGTCCCTTAGGTGTCCCTGGGGGGGGCCCTGGCTGTCCCCTAGGTGTCCCTGGGGGTGCCCTGGCTGTCCCTAGGGTGCCCTGGCTGTCCCCTAGGTGTCCCTGGGGGTGCCCTGGGTGTCCCTGGGGTGCCCTGGCTGTCCCCAAGGTGTCCGTGTGGGTGCCCAGAGTGTCCCTGGGAGTGCCCTGGCTGTCTCCTAGGGGTCTCTGGGGGTGCCCCTGGCTGTCCTGTCAGTGTCCCTGGGGGTGCCCTGCCTGTCCCCCTTGGTGTCCCTGGGGGTGTCCTGGGTGTCCCTGGAGTGCCCTGGCTGACCCCTAAATGTCCCTGGGGGTGCCCTGGCTGTCCCCTAGGTGTCCCTGGGGGTGTCCTGCCTTCCCCTAGGTGTCCCTGGGGGTGCTCTAGGTGTCCCTGGGGGTGCCCTGGGTGTCCCTGGGGTGCCCTGGCTGTCCCCAAGGTGTCCCTGTGGGTGCCCAGAGTGTCCCTGCGAGTGCCCTGGCTGTCCCCTAGGTGTCCCTGGGGGTGCATTAGGTGTCCCTGGGGGTTCCCAGGGTGTCCCTGGGGTTCCCTGGCTGTCCCCTAGGTGTCCCTGGGGTGGCCCTGATGTCCCTGGGTTGCCCTGGCTGTCCCCTAGGTGTCCCTGCCTCGCTCGTATCCTCGACTCCGCCTCCGGCGCCATGGTGACTCCCCTCCCAGTCTGGACCATTGTGGCCTCACCCCCTCCCCTGGGGCCATCCGACCCATCCCAGTATAGACCAGTAAGGCACCGAGTGGCCACCATGGACCCCCACACGCCTGCCAGTTCATCCCAGTTCATCCCAGTCCACTCTTCGTCCATCCCAGGTTTCTCTGGTCACCCTCCCAGTGCTCTCAGTCCATCCCAGTCCCGCAGGTGTTGGTGCTTGGGGCTTGATGAGCTGGTGCCTGTCCGCAACGTGGAGCGGCTCAAACGGGACCTCAGGGTGAGGGGGGCGCGGATTTGGGGGGATCCTGGGGGTCCTGAGTTGTCGTGGAGGGGGTTTTTGGGTTGTGGGGGGTCTGGGGGGAGTCCTGGGGGCTGCTTTGGGTGCTTTGGGGGGTATTCGGGAGGTTTGGGCGGCCCATTTGAGGCATCAAAGAACCTGAGGAGGGTTTTGATAGCTCCTGGAGGTGAGGCGGCCGTGGGGGTGAGCTGGCGGTCCCAGGGGGTTCCTGGCTGTCCCTCGATGTCCCTGTGGTGCCCTGGCTGTCACTTAGGTGTCCCTGGGGGTGCCCTGGCTGTCCCTAGGGTGCCATGGCTGTCCCCTAGGTGTCCCAGGGGTGCCCTGGCTGTCCCTTAGGTGTCCCTGGGGGTGCCCTGGCTGTCCCTAGGGTGCCCTGGCTGTGCCCTCGGTGTCCCTGGGGTGCCGTGGCTGTCCCGTCCGTGTCCCTGGGGGTGCCCTGGCTCTCCCCTAGGGGTCCCTGAGGGTGCCCTGGGTGTCTCCTAGGTGTCCTTGGGGGTGCCCTGGGTGTCCCTGGGGGGGCCCTGCCTGTCCCCTAGGTGTCCCTGGGGGTGCCCTGGCTGTGCCCTCGGTGTTCTGGAGGGTGCCCTGGCTGTCCCTAGGGTGCCCTGGCTGTGCCCTAGGTGTCCCTGGGGGTGCCCTGGCTTTCCCTAGGGTGCCCTGGCTGTCCCCCTGGTGTCCCTGGGGGTGCCCAGGGTGTACCTGCGGTTCCCGGCCTGTCCCCTACGTGTCCCTGGGGGTGCCCTGGCTGTCCCTGGAGTGCCCTGGCTGTCCCCTAGGTCTCCCTGGGGGTGCCCTGGGTGTCCCTGCGAGTTCCCTGGCTGTCCCCTAAATGTCCCTGGGTGTGCCCTGGCTGTCCCCTAGGTGTCCATGGGGGTGCACTGGGTGTCCCTGGGGTTCCCTGGCTGTCCCCTAGGTGTCCATGGGGGTGCCCTGGATGTCCCTGGGGGTGCACTGGGTGTCACTGGGGTTCCCTGGCTGTCCCGTACCTGTCCCTGGGGTTCCCTGGAGGTCCCCTAGGTGTCCCTGGGGGTGCCCTGGGTGTCCCTGGGGGTGCCCTGGCTGTCCGCTAGGTGTCCCTGTGGGTGCCCTGGCTGTCCTTGGGGTGCTCTGGCTGTCCCCTTGCTGTCCCTGGGGGTGCCCTGGGTGTCCCCTCGGTGTCCCTGGGGGTGCCCTGCCTGTCCCCTAGGTGTCCCTGGGGGGGCCCTGGCTGTCCCCTAGGTGTCCCTGGGGGGCCTTTCCTGTCACCTAGGTGTCCCTGGGGTGCCTTGCCTTTCCCCTAGGTGTCCCTGGGAGTGCCCTGGGTGTCCCTGGGAGTGCCCTGGCTGTCCCCTAGGTGTCCCTGGGGGTGCCCTGGGTGTCCCCTGGGGGTACCCTGGCTGTCCCCTAGGTGTCCCTGGAGGTGCCCTGGGTGTCCCCTAAATGCCCCTGGGGGTGCCCTGGCTGTCCCTGGGGTGTCCTGCCTTCCCCTAGGTGTCCCTGGGGGTGCCCTGCCTGTCCCCTAGGTGTCCCTGGGGGTGCCCTGCCTGTCCCCTAGGTGTCGTTGGGGGTGCCCTGGGTGTCCCTGGGGGTGCCCTGCCTGTCCCCTAGGTGTCACTGGGGGGTGCCCTGCGTGTCCCTGGGGTGCCCTGGCTGTCCCCTTGGTGTCCCTGGGGGGGGCCCTGGCTGTCCCCTAGGTGTTCCTGGGGGTGCCCTGCCTGTCCCCTAGGTGTCCCTGGGGGTGCCCTGGGTGTCCCTGGGGTGCCCTGGCTGTCCCCTTGGTGTCCCTGGGGGGGGGCCCTGGCTGTCCCCTAGGTGTCCCTGGGGGTGCCCCTGCGTGTCCCTGGGGTGCCCTGGCTGTCCCCTAGGTGTCCATGGGGGTGCCCTGGCTGTCCCTGGGGTTCCCTGGCTGTCCCCTAGGTGTCCCTGGGGTGCCCTGGCTGTCCCTGGGGTTCCCTGGCTGTCCCCTAGGTGTCCCTTGGGGGGCCCTGGGTGTCCCTGGGGTTGCAAAGGGTGTCACTGGGGTTCCCTGGCTGTCCCGTACGTGTCCCTGGGATTCCCTGGAAGTCCCCTAGGTGTCCCTGGGGGTGCCCTGAGTGTCCCTGGGCTGCCCTGGCTGTCCCCTAGGGGTCTATGGGGGTGCCCTGGCTGTCCCTTCAGTGTCCCTGGGGGTGCCCTGCGTGTCCCCTAGGTGTCCCTGGGGGTGCCCTGCCTGTCCCCTTGGTGTCCTTGGGGGTGCCCTGGGTGTCCCTGGGGGTGCCCTAC
>NW_027095143.1:0-32977 GCF_029207755.1 Chamaea fasciata | reverse complement strand
GATCAAACCTTGCCCACATTTGCCCTTCACAGGGTGTAAACACTTGCCAAGCCCCTGCAGCTCATCAGATAACTGAGCATCAGCTGAGATTCAGCTGTGTTCCATGTGCACATTTTGAGTCTGTAACAGACAAATCATCATGAAAATTATCTGAAAATTGTTTCATTATCTCACCTGCAATAAGGATTTACACAAAGTAGAGACACAATATGTATTAACTTACTAAACTTCGTAAATTTTGTTATTGGCCTGAGCCTACAAGTGTATCCATCCCACTTATATACACCATGCTTGCAGACAAAAAAGCTTCACGCATAGAAAAATGTAAAAATAATTGACTGATACAGGCTTACAGTGTCCTTCATGTATGAGATTTTACTTAGATCATAAACAGGTAGTGGTCTTATCCTGTCTGAAATAGAGATTTATTGACTCTGTTGCACATCTGAACAAGAAGCAAGGCCAAATGCTGTGGCCTTTATTCCTCTGCTCCAGAAAGCTGCCTTGTAAGGCTGATAAACACTTAACTATCCAAATCTGAAAAGATGGAGATTCAGAGCAGAGTTAAAGACATATTTTTAAAAGTAATTTTGCAAATTAAAGAGGTAAAGTTTACACAGCAATGTGATAGAGAAATTGTCCAAGTTCCTTTTGAAATGAGCATTGAACTTCTTCTTTGATACTTCTTTATACATGGCTTTATTCTAGGAGTTTTGAAGGCTTGAAAGCTGCAGTGTTGCTGTTACTATTAACTGAAAAAATGGTCCATCATCTCCCTAAATCCCAATCACAATATTTTAGAATCCTCAGGAATTTCTCCTGCTTTTGTGTTGAGTTATGGCATGGCCCCTGTGAAAGAAAAATAGGGGAAGAGGAAGTAAAAACAGTTTTTTAACTGAACATGGAAAAATCTTACGAATGTTGTTTGAATAATTTTGAAAATACACACATAGACTAGCTTTCTTTCTAAGAAACTGACAAGCAGAAGAAAACTTGTTTCTTTCAATTAAGAATCTTTGCCTAGAAACTCAGGAGACTTTGACATTGGTGGCACAGGGGAAAAGCAGAGTGAGTTTTTAATCTTAATGGGTGACTCTGCAATAAGGAGTGAAGGATCAACAGATATTCCAAAAAAATAAAAATAGTAAAAAAAAAAAATTAAAAAAGGAAAGAAAGAAAGAAAGAAAGAAAGAAAGAGAAAGAAAGAAAGAAAGAAAAGGAAAGAAAGAAAGAAGGAAAGAAAGGAAAAGGAGAAGAAAGAAAGAAAGAAAGAAAAGGAAAGAAGAAAGAGAAGAAAGAAAGAAAAGAAAGAAGAAAGAAAGAAAGAGAAGAAAGAAAGAAAGAAAGGAAGGAAGGAAGGAAGGGGAAGAAAGGAAGGGGGGAGGAAAGGAGAAAGGAGAAAGGAGAAAGGAGAAAGGAGAAAGGAGAAAGGAGAAAGGAGCAAAGGAGAAGGAGAAAGGAGAAAGGAGAAAGGAGAAAGGAGGAAAGGGAAAAGGAAAGGAAAGGAAAGGAAAGGGAAAGGAAAGGAAAGGAAAGGAAAAGGAAAGGGAAAGGAAAGGAAAGGAAAGGAAAGGAAAGGAAAGGAAAGGAAGGAAAGGAAAGGAAAGGAAAGGGAAAGGAAAGGAAAGGAAAGGAAAGGAAAGGAAAGGAAAGGAAAGGAAAGAAAGGAAAGGAAAGGAAAAGGAAAGGAAAGGAAAGGGAAAGGAAAGGAAAGGAAAGGAAAGGAAAGGAAAGGAAAGGAAAAGGAAAGGAATCTACTAACAAAACACAACTTCTTTAGTCCAAGATAGGAAGGAAAGAGAACACAAGGAGATTTTTGAGGAGAGTAAGAAAAAAAGGAGAAAATCATCAAACCATTTTCTGAACGCAGGGTTTCCACAGTAAGCTTCAGCTAGGTCTCCCCTCTCAACTTAAAAGAAGCTGAAAGGGCCTCAGGATCAGCCATTTAACTTACAAGATGCCTTATTTGAGGAGGGTGTCTTAGGGACAGTGAGCGCTTCTGCTATTGTACTTACAGAGATCCTTTTTGTGAAGCAGTAAAAAACTTTTTCATGTTTGAGGGCTCAATATTTGCTTCTGCTGGACTTCCATCCAAGATTGCTTGGTCTGTTTAGCCTGGACAAGAGGAGACTGAGAGGAGACCTCACCGCAGCTACAGCTTCCTCACAGGGGGCAGGGGTAACCACTGAGCTCTTCTCTGATGACCAGTAACAGGACCCATGGGAGCAACATGAAGCTGTGTCAGGGGAGGTTTAGGTTGGATATCAGGAGAAGGCTTTTCACCCAGAGCTGGGGACTGGAACAGGTCCCCAGGGAATGGTCACAGCACCAAGCCTGGCAGAGTTCAAAGACCATTTGGACAATGATGTCAGGCACATGGTGCAACTCTTGGGGTTGTTTTGGGCCACAAGGTGAATTTTGATGATCATTATGGGTCTTTTCAAGCTCAGGATGTTCTATGATTCCATTGTCAGATTATGTGATCAGAAAAATGTCCAAATAGTTGTATGAGAAAAGGAATAAGTTTAAAATATTTAACCGTTAAAGTTCACTAATTGGTGCGGACTTTGTCATACCCAGCCACATTTTTTTCTGTAGTCTGCCAGAGTTTTGTGCAATGATTTTCATCTCCCAAGTAAGTATGACTTCATTTACACTTATGAATAAAATACTGGGCCAATATTATCTGCTTTACATAGTTGACATAATTGAAGCTGTTTTGATTTACACCAGAAAATGGACCATTAAATCTCTGAGAAAATTTAAAGAAGGCAAAGGAATGATAAAATTGCCAAAAGACGTTATCTGGCTTCTGGAGGTTATGGATGCTGAAAGCCTGGTCAGATAGACTTTCCAAGACATTACTCTGTGAGGAGATATTCCAAACAATTTCTAATTTCTGCACCTGCTGCTTGGCCAACTTGTTTTCTTGCAAAGATGTTTACAAAGAGGAGTTGGTTTGAATGACCAATCACATCCAGTTGTATCAGAACAGTGTACAAGAAAGGTTTGCTTTCTAAAAAATGTTGCTATATGACCTCCAAGAAGACTTGGAGTCTTATATCGTTATTCGCCGTCCCAACTACGTAATGATAAGAAGTGAACATTATCTCTATATTATTCATCTTGTTGAGTTATGAAATTAAAATTTATATTCAATGTAGCAAGATCTTAACATGTTGAAAAGGTGTGTAGCTGCTTTTACCTTAACTCTGCACTAACAATTCCTAAGGGAAACAACCTTGGTATTTATTATGGCATTTGTTCTTTTTGAGATCTAAAAGTTATCCAGCAATATTCAGTGAGAAGGAAAGATATTGCAGACCTGGTGTATCAGTTTAAATTTTTTTAGGCTTTTTTTAGTTACATTCACCTTTTCAACAAATTAGTTCCTTGGAATTTAACCTTACTCTCTAATCCATCTGAGGCTACTTCTCATAACTCACTTCTGGAGGAACATTAACTGATACGAGTTTTCTCCCAGGGAGGCATATGCCATCTTCCTATTTTAAATCAGAAACTGGTTTTGCAAATTAGCCAAAGAAGACTGGCTTTAAGTGTCCTGAAAGATCCTTCAGTATACTCTCTGGATCTTTTGCTCTGCTTGATTTAAATTAGGTAGAGTAGAAGAGGACTTAAAGGGAAAGGAAATAGTGAAAAGGAACAGAATACATATGTGTTTCTGCCCTTTCACTCACAAAAGAGGTGGACAATTTGTACAGGTCACTCTTTGTTGAAATAGTTATTTTAATCTTAGAATAAAGTTAACTGGATATAGATAGCAATGAGCAAATGAATTGAACAATCCAATATTCAGAATGGCCCAATTAACTTTTGGCAATAAGGAACTTTTTCTCTGCACATGAATATATATATATATATTTTCATCTTTCTACAAGACCAAGTTAAACTGAATATTGTAATTTCCTACTGTACATACAGATTAGGCCTGCACAGACTGAGTTTATGGCCTGTTTGCAAAGTCTCAAACTTCTTCCTCATAAAATAAATCATTTAACTGTGTGTAGGGGGAAAAAAAAAAAAAGCAATTCCTTACAATTAGAAGAGCAGAGAGTGACCAAAGTGATTAGCAGAGTAGGATGTAAGCACCATGTTTGGATCAGTTTCAGTATATTGTCTAAAATTCAACATGGCCAAGCTATCATTGATCATTGCCAGGTGAGGGTGTGTGTATATATATATATATGGAGAGAGAGAGAGAGAGAGAGAGAGAGAGAGAGAGAGAGGGAGAGCATTGCTATACGCAAATGAGGATAGTAAATAAGTGACTTTTAGGAGAGATTGTGCAGCAAAAATGGGAGATGAGGACAGTAAGCTGCTTGATAGGACTTTTCAGATGAGAAGACATTAATTTAGTAATCTTCAGGCTAAAGAGTAGACACATGGAAGGGCATATGATAGTTTTCTATGATTCATCTATAATTATGAATGATAAAGAAACTGAAATCAGGAATGTTATTCCCCACACAAAGAATAATGAAGGACACTTGGTAAAATAGCCATCACAAAAAACTTTCTTATGAAAGGTACTTTATTATGAATCTCATTGTGAAAATATCATGGTACACCCCAAATTATAAACTATAAAACAGATGTAGCTTGTGGGTGGCTGGGTAAAATCACTAAATCTCCTGCAACCTGAGGTTCATGAGGGGTCAACACATTGATAGAGGAAAACTATGAGACTGTGTTAGTCTGTATGTTATGTCTTTGCTTCTATTCCTGCCTTAAGCATCTTTTTTTTTTCTTTTTTTTTCTTTTTTTCTCTTCCCCCCCCCCCCCCCCTCCCCCGAGGGAAAGTTGAGTCAATTGTCTGGAATTGACACACGGAGTACAGCTGATTGTACCCTTTCTTTTTCTCTCCTTGCACTACTAATTAAGTAGAGGACTTCAGTCTGAAAAATCAGATAAATCCACAGGCTGATCAATATGACACTTCAAGACAAGCCAAAAATATCTGAAAGAAAATATAAGCGAGATTAAAAAAAAAAAAAAAAAAAAAAAAAAAAAAAAAGAATCCTAGAAAAATCACAACTACCAAAAGATTTATGGAAATTAAATAAAATGAATTGCATGAAACTTCTTGATTTTCATTCTTGATTACAATTTAAGGAATGTCCATGATATGCAATTGTGCATAAATTATTTCTTCCATTTTTACTTGAAAATAAGGACTTTTGTCATTTTTAATGACTACATCACACACATCTAAAACAGAAAAAAAGGATTCTTAGGTTTTTTTTCTACTTAAATACTATCCTAAATGTGAAATGAAGGTCTTTGCTTGAAAATAGGTGAATGTATCTGTTGAGGCTGAAGACTGGCTTCTTAACTTTGACAACATCCAAACTCTTTCCCTGACGTGTTACAATGGAAATATATCTTACTCAACTGTCTATTTGCATACATGGAAAAACCTAGGTTTTTTATCTGCTGATCAGACTTTCAATTCTGACAGGGTGTATTCTCTCATATTGCCTCATCTATTCTACAGTAAAAGATAGATATAGATAGATATAGATAGGAAGGAGTGAATACTAAATGAACATTTTAGACAGATGGATTAAGATATCAAAAATAAGGTTTAGATAATTTTTTTTGTCTTTTTTAAGATCTGGTAAATGTTTTATTGATGCTAAGTGAAATTCTGCTAGATACTTGGAGCAAAAATATATGAGACCAATACAGAGAAAAACAGAGAGCAATATATGAGACCAACACAGAGAGGGACAACTCCTTAATTGTAATACAGAACTCTACAAAATGTCTTAATTGGAAAGGAGAGACTGACCACAATCCCAAGTGAAAGGTCTTGGATTTGTTTAAATATTTAATAAAAATACTCTTCATAGGAAACTGCTGGCAGAGAAATTAGAAAATTCCTTCTGACCTTCAGTTGGTAGTAACCAATTCTGTGAAAAGTACTTTTCTAAGAATTACATCAAAATTCATAAAAACTGTCAAAAACTCTTATCACAGGTATGATTATCATGTTGTTCTTAAAGAAAACTGAATTAGCTCTTTATTGGGAATAAACATCAAGTGCAATACTTACACTAAATGTAAAAGGAATATTTGCCTGTAGGGGATAGGAAATAGAGAATGCAGGAAAGGAAATGCAGTGGAAAAACAACCATGTCTGCGAGGTAACTTATCACTTTCACATGAGAAACATAACCAGGAACTTTGTCTTGTAGTAAAAATTTGTCAGTCTTTATTCCCACTAGATAGCTCTCATTTTGTATTGAGATATGTTCATAATATGGACTAGGTTTATTTTCTCTAGGAATAAAGGCTAGAGGATTTTTTAATTTTATTTTGTACCAAATCCTGGTACTATTTGAAATCCCAGTATTCTTTTCTGGCATAGAAATGAAGCTATTTTTTCCGACCACTGTTAATTATGGAGGATCTCCTCAAGACCAGACCTGGTGTCTACATCACACCACTATTCATGGTCAGCAACTGTCACATCCCCATGTACAATGAAGTATAATTAATTCTGGTTTAAAATGTATGCATATATAAATCATGGTGGAAAAGTCAAATGAATTTCCAAGCACTATTTAGCTTGTAGCTTATTAAAGTTACTATTAAAAGCAAGCGTAGACTTTGCCTACATTGCGTTGACTTGAGACCCTGGTCCTTCAATTTCAAGTGTCCTTCAACCCTTTTATTTTGCCTTCATCTTAACAGGTAATTAGAAAAAAAAATGAGGGAGGAAAGAAAGGGGGGTGGAGAGAAAATTAGATTTCATTTCTCTAACCAACACTCTTCTGCCTTGCACCATCTGCTGTTGGTCGTGACTTAGAGTGTCTTGTAGTAGTTCTAATTGCACAGTAAGATAATTTTCAGAATTCTGATAATTTTTCATGTTTCCTGTTTATCTTTTACCTATTAATAATAAAAAACCATTTATTTATATTATATATTATATGTAAAACTTGTATCTGCTTATCATGATGACTGTGAGGAATAAAAAAAGAGACTAAATAAGAAGATATTTCAGAGGTTAAATCTGTTCTTATTTTTCTTTGCCTGGGTAAAGTTTTCACTTTGAGCTCTGCACTGTGCTTTTGATTATGTAGAAACTTGATAAGGAAAAAAGAAAGGAACTATATTTATCATTAAAAGATATATATATATACATAACCTTAGAGTGTTAGGCATATGTTTCAGCTGATTCTTTTTTATAGTTGGTGAGAGTACGCATATATTCAATCCTCATTCATTCCAGCTCCAAGGTACCAATAAGGTAAATAATAGATAGTAAATAATTAATTGTTATAATAAACAGTGGCTGAATATGCATCCATATCCTGCCTAAGTGTGAGACCAGGTGTTGGTGTGAGATTACTCAAGTATTCATTTACTCACAAGAGAACACAAAAGTACATGTTCCACAGATCCCAGATACTCTTCATCATATTTCTTGGGTCTTGTCTATGCATCAACTCCTTACACACATATATTCCCTCAAATCACACTTGCAATTTATTTTTCTGTAATCACAGTAGAAACCATATAGAAATGAGCAGAATCAGATAGATACGCTCATTTTTTTCAGCTGAAAAGTAAAAACAGCTCTTAGCTCCAACAAAATAGGACAAAAACTGAAGAAAAGGGAGCAATGGCATAGTTATCAGAATGAAGAGCTGACTGTTAAAGAGTTTTATTTTTCATTCAATTATGAATTTCAGAGCCTTGAGAAAACTAGTTTAGTTTTCTTCTAATTCACCAGACTTCAAACCACAATCAGCTTTTGACAGCCCAAGAGCTATGGTTGGGAATCTTTGGTCACTACACTGAACAAGAGAGTCCTTAAGTACATTTTAAATTTTATGTTCACCTGAATGAAGCTTACATGTTGATGCATAATAAAAATTACAAACGGCGTAAAAGGTCCCTAGTAACCAATGCTGGAAGTATACAGTGAGGACACTAACTGCCTGCTTCTTCAAGTATGTAAGCATATATTTCTTACTTTGCATTTCAGTATAGATTAGACTTAAATTCCTCATGTGATCCTGATTCCTGAATCCAATACTGACCAAGTACTATTTATATTAAAAAGAGTTGTCTTTCCTCTTTGGAAGGAAAATTGCATGACAGCATAAGAAAAAAAAAATCTAGGAAGAAAAAGATTCAGTTCTAGGAGTGTCTTTCATAGCAGAACTTAAGTTCATTCTGTGGTAAGGACCTGCCTAAAAGTCAGAACCTTATCTTGACTTCATTTTAGAGTAGCTTAGCTTTCATATGCAATGCTCCAAAAAGGATAAGATGATTTCATCTTTACTATGTAATTAAAGATTTATGCAGGGACAAAACTCCAAATCCTTCCCTTACAATACACTCTTTTGAGTGTCATTCAAACTCATCCCTGAAGTATATGTTTGTATTGTGGTTTTGTTCTGCACAATTATATTGTACATCAATTTTATTTAATTATCTCACTACAACCTGTACTGATTGTAAACTCACAGATGCTTGTCTAATCATATCAAAACTTTTTATTGTTCAGATTATGAGTATTTTGCTAGCTTTTTAAATTTCTCCCCATTATCTAAACCCCTTTTTTTATGTAAACTCTGACATTTTATTGTATATTATAGAAATCTTTCTCTAATTTGATGTCATTTTTTTTTTACTTTAATTATTGTGGCTAATTATACAACAGATCCAAATCTGCATGAATTTTGCAGGCTGCTGCCTTCCTCTCCAGTTCTTTAATTTTCTATTATCAGGCAAATTACTCTAGTGTTGATTGTTAGTCCCTTTTCCCCCCTGCCTTAGCCTCATATGCAGATTACAATCAGCCAAGGTCCATCCGCTGGGTCATTCTATAAATCTTTTCTCAAAAGACGTTTCTTTACGCTTGATGGATTTCCATTTAACTCTTCCTTCAATGTCCACTGTGCCCCATGCTACATAAATCATTGAGAACAATCCAACTTGTACTAGCTATCATGCAAGTCTCAGTATTCTGCAGCTTTAGAGTTACTCAGCACTCTAAGCAGGGGACACTGAGTCTGCTCCATACAGTTTCAACATTGTCATGCATCTGAATAGTTTGGCATCTGAATCACACTTGTATGAGCTTCCATCTTCATAGTTCTGTAAAATTCGGTAGGAAGAGATAGAGTTACAACAACAAAGTTGTAGCTATTTTACATTTCAAAGAATTTTGTAGGAAAAAAAAATCTTGAAAATTCTGCAGTGTTCACATGTCTCAAAAGCTGTATGACCACATTCCCGCTTTCTCTCTTTCTCATTACCACTTAGATCATAACTGAATTCCTAAAAGTTCTGCATCACAGGAAGGAAACAATAGCACCATGAACAATTTGGACACTACATAAAACTTCCCATGAGGTCTCTTCCATTTTCAGTTGCTGAGATTTGCTCTTTACGCATGATGGTCTTGATTCTTTATAATCAAGGTTTTGGGGTAGAGACCCAGCAAAGTGCAAAGCATGTCCTGGCAGCTGTTCTGCTTGCTGATCTGAATGCCTTGGCTTTGAGAGTAGATTTGAGTCAAAGTAGGTATTCTTTCTTATGCGCTCTTGGAAACCCCTCTGCTCCAGGGACATGCTGAGAGCTGTGTGTGCAAGCAAGCTGAGTGCTTTTCATTCCAGGGAGGGAAATTCTCAAATATAGAAAATGTAACTTCTGAGTCAGTGTGAGGATCTATTAACCTAGAAGATAGACCAGTTGCTTCTAGCCAATAAATTTTGGACGTATTCAGAATATGTCCAACTGTAAATTACTGGAAAAAAAAATCAGGCTGGCATTTCACAGCTAATTGTGGACTTGGCTATATGAAGTTTACTAAAGTTGAAATAAACTCACTGTACAAATTTAAAATCAGTCATGCAGTAGTTCATTTTTCTTCCAACCCAAAATACATTATTATCACGAAAGCCAAATGTGTTTTGATGTGCACATGTTATACAATGTCCTACAGGATGTAACTGAATCACACTGAAAATTGTGGGAAGCATGTTCTTCTTCCCATAAAGTCCTCACTGAAAGAAAATTGTTCAAAGTGCACATAATCAGTGTGAAAGTATAGTTTACATTGGCAGTTAAACATGTCAAGCTCTATTAAAACTGATGTTTCCCAAAGTTAGTGGAAAGAGTCACTCACAGTATTATTTCTTTTAAAGAGGAAAAGAAATACGAAAACTCCAGAAAACCTGTGCTTAGGTTTACAGATTCATCTTCTCTCAGGGTAGTATCATACTTGTAGAAGACTGAAACAGATCTCACCCGCATGAGGGACTAAGCGGAGCTGCTGTGCCAAGCTGGATTTTGTTCCCTTTGTGTGCCTGCTTCATTAAACTTTACTGTGTTTCAGTTTTTTCATCACCAAAAGAGAGTAAAAATCATCTAGTGCTGAGTTTGTTTTTTGTTGTTGTTTTTTGTTGTTGTTGTTGTTGTTTTGGGGTTTTTTTTGGTTTTGTTTTTGGTTTTTTTTTTTTGTTTTTTTTTTTTTGTGGGGGGGCGGGGTTTGTCACTGAACTCTTTGCTTGACATTGTGTTTCATTCAGTGGAGGGAAATTGTCACTCCTGCTAGATGATTTGCTAAATTTGCATTAGGTGTCTGAAATTGCTTAAATGAGTTTTGCCACGAAATTCTATTAATTTATACTGCTGTCTTTAGATAAGAGATGTGATACCATGAATAGCCCCCTGCCTTTGTTGTGCTCTTTGACTGTAGCATCCACACCAGCCCAAAATAGATTGAAAAAACATCAAGGCCAGATTGGACACGTCTTTCGGCAAACAAGTCCAAGTAGAGGTGTCCCAGCCCTTGGTAGTGGACTTGGAACAACATAATCTTTAAGGTCACTTCCAAATTTTATGATTTGCTGATTCTATCACTGGTTCAAGCCTCCAACTGGGAAAAACTAGATTGCATTCACAACTTCAGTGAATAACACTGTCCATAACTTGTGTCTTCTCCTGATTTCAATCTCCCTGCCTTGTTTTTTTTTCTTACAAGGTTACCTATACATCTTGGAGAGCTCTTGGGGTTTTTGTTTTGTTTTGTTTTGGTTTGGTTTGGTTTTTTTTTTTTTTTTTTGTTTTTTTTTGTTTTGTTTTGTTTTGTTTTTTGGTTTTTTTGTTTTTTGTTTTTTGTTTTTTTTTTTTGTTTTTTTACTTTGGCACCAGAAACCCTAGGACTGAAGTTCATTGTGGAATAAAAACACATTTCTCTGAACACATTATAAAGATAATGTTCTGGTACCTTTACCCACCTTATCTCCTTTTCTCCTATCATTATGTATTTGCTTTTGTTTGCAAGATTTTTAGAGTAGCTTCTATGAAGCAGAGGAAGTACTGTTTTTTGCTGGGTTTTCAAAATGTTCCAGGGTTTTTCCTTGTTTCTTTAATGGATATTTGACTCAATACATACCATTTCAAGATTTTTTGGTATTGTTTGTTTGGTTGGTTGTTGTTTTGGTTTGGTTTGGGGTTTTTTTTGGGGTTTTGGGGGTTTTTGTGTAGTGGTTTGGAAGCAAAACAAATGAGAGGCTCCAAGTCAGAGATACAATTTAATAGGAAGAAAGGAAAGAAAGTAAAATAAAATAGATGCAATAATACAAAAGACCACTGACAGAGTCAGAATACAACCTGATGAAAGTGATGGAAGCAGTCCAGATGAGGTGGTCTTCCTGAAGCAGTGATCCTGTAGAAAGGTCTGGTAGCTCAGGTCCTCTGGGAATCCAGTGGGTAAGGCCCCCCTGTACTGTCCCAAACCCCAGATTATATCCAGGTGAGAATGCTTGGTTCCTCCCCCTGGGTGGAGCATCTCACAATAGGATGATGAGTCATGCAGTGGGTCCTTGATGGCCCATGAAACAGAGATAGCTCCTGGAGGGAGTTATCTGTGAGTCATGGGCAAGGCAGATCATGGGCCATTAACAGAAGATAACGGCCCAGAGGGAGGGGGTCTGGGAAAACACTGCCCCACCTGGATTCAACAGTCCATGAAGATGGTGATAGAATACTTTGTGCACATCCTATACTACAACTCAGGACATTTTCTTTTTCATTTGCTTTTGTCTTTCTGTATTGAGCGCACTGGTGAGGTAGGGAGTTGTGGCACGCATGTTGGTAATACAGTTAGTGGCAAATTAGAGGATAGGAGGCTTCATTTAAATGTAACAGGAGTGAAGTCATTGAGGTTGGACTTGACTGCTCTCAGTGTCTGTTAGTTTGTTTTTTTCTGCTTCATTAAATACTCCAGGGGAGTGGGAGTGCCTTTCATGGCTGCTGGGTGATGAACAGTTCTGAAGATGTTAACTCCAGATAAGGAGATGTTCCATACTGATTCTATTGGAGCTGGGATCCAAATAAGATTCTTGATTATAGTTGTTACAAAATGTTGCAAGTATTCCCTGTTTTAGTTACTTTTCAGTGATAGGTGAGCAATAGTAAATTACCTTACCAAATCTGATTCTGAACTATCTGTAACTCTTTTTGTAACTCAGAGAGTGAATAAGAGTTTCTAATTTCAGATAAACTAGACCTAGAAAAATTGTCTATTTTTTGAATGTCACTTTTGGACTTGATAGCTCAAGGAAGATACAATGTAAGAACTAATTTTCAGTTTGTTTACTTACTTTGGTAAGTAATGCAAGTGAGAATGATAAACTCATATTTCTATTTTCTTTTTATCTTTTTTTATTTCTTTTCATAATTTTATTATTTTTCCTTTTTTATGATCTTTTTCTTTTTTTTTCCTTTTGTAATTTCTCTTTTTTCCTTCTTTTGTAATTTCGTCTATTCTCTTTTTCTTTATTTCTCTTGCCTTTTTTCCTTCTACTTCTTTTTTTTATTTTATTTTATTTTTTTTCTTTTTATGTAAGCCTTTCCAGTCTTTCCCATGAACTCTATTCAGTTTTAATCACCCAGAAAGGACAGCCATGTGTTGCAGACACTGAGACCATAATCTTGAAGTCCTGATTCTTTGCCTCTGTGGCATGAACTCTAGCTTCTCTATTTTGTTTAGAGGTTATTTTAGACCAAATGGAAGGTACCTACCCATATGGACCTCTCCACCTACACTAGGTGATGTCCTCTAATGTTTCTTTGTCTTCAATGTACCTAATTATTCTCAGAAACATGAAACAAGATTATACAATGTCCCAATACTTCCTTTTAGCTAGAAAGAACCTATTAGTTCATGCTTTTAGAAGAATTTTGGATAGTATCATTCCACCAAAACCAGCACAGCTATGCAATTTTAAACCTACTGAGGAGTTGCCAGTGTTCTGATCTGGAGACAGTCTCAGGATTTAGCAGGTGAAAATTTACAAGTGTACTCAACAGTGTGAAGCAGCCAGTGTTTTATTTCCTAGTGGGTTTTTTCACTGTGTTTTATTTCATACTGTGTCCAGTGATTAAACAAACCTTCAAAGGTAATTAAGAGCATTTGCCTGATCATAGAAATTCATTCTGGTGTCAATATGTAGAAAAAATTTTGTGGCCCAGACTGCATTGTTTGTAAATGGATGATGGGACATATTCAATACAATTTAAACATTTATATCCAAAATTTTAGGTTGTTTGAATTCCCACCTTGGGTAGAGTTTGCTTTTATAAACTATAATCAGTGAAATGAATTTACCTTCAAGTTCTGTTGACTCAGTGTGAACCAGGTAGCAAAACACTTTTTGAGGAATGGATTTATATAGTAAAAAGGTCATGTTTTCAACTATTTTTTCCTAAAAAAAGGGAAATATTCCTTGCACAAACAGAATTCAAATTTTAAAAATTTCAAAATCACTTGCACAACTTTGAGATGCATCAATCCTCATATGGTTCCTTGTAAGGGTGATTAGACAAAATGTAATTTAAAAAAATTAGAATGGAAACAACCTTTGAAGAAAAATAATTTTTAAAATTTATAAACAAATATCCCTACAACCTGAAAAGGAATAGATTGGCAAAAGTTACATGTTATTTTGTTTTCCATCTTGTTTGAGCCTACCATTGAAACCTTACTGCTTCTTCCTTCTTGTATCCCGTTAAAATCCTAACAGTCCCATTAACAGTTCAGTTCACAGTTCTGTTGTCCACAATCAATTCTCTGTCTCTCAGTGATCTTGTTTTAATATTTGCATACAGCTGTTGTTCAGTCTTCGTTTTACTAAGCTGATTCACATTGACTTGCTATCACAGAGACAATAGCAATAAGTTCTTAAACAGAGTTCTTGGACCTTTCATGATATTATATTTTAGCAAACTGAAAGTTTTAGTCTTAAAGTGGCAAGGATTCTTTTTTTTTTTTTTTTTTTTTTTTTCTTTTTTTTTTTCTTTTTTTCTCTCCCCTCACTGGTACTGGAACATCTCTAATTTGTTTTTGAAACTTCTTCATTTCTTCTAAGGAAATCTAGAAAAAATCCCAAGAAACCTTTTGGTGTGGTGTACTTTTGTTTATAAATGGAAATAATTAGAGTGTATATTACTTTTTTTTGTTTTCTTTTGACTTATCCTCTTGACCTTGATTGTTGTGACACAAGCTTCAGGAGCAAGACCTTGGCTTCCATTGGTCTGAAAACATTCTTGACTTTGAACATCATGTTTTTAAAGCAGGAAGAAATTACAGTCAGAGTGAGGCAGTGGAAGTCCTACATAAGACTTGACTCTACCCAAGATACATCAGCATTTTAAAAAACCATCTTCAACAATCTTCCCTTTCACATCTCTTGTCATCTCGAAAGGTGCATTTAAATTTTCAGACATAGCTTGTGCTATGTCTGTCTAATTTACTTCCTTCCCTACACAGACACATAGACACAAACATATCACTTGGGTGTTTTTTATGCATAGAGAAAACAAACTAGTGTAAGCTGTAATAGAACTGCTAATGAGCTGATGTTATCTACCAACCTATTTAAAATTCTGTTCTCTTTCTGTTTTGCATTTGGGGGGGTTGTAATTTTAATTTTCAAGTGCAGTCTTATTTCTTCTCCTTAGTCTTCAGCTTTTCCACACCACCGTGCACAGTCCACACACCCACACAGGCACATAAATCACAGCACCCTGACTGGAAGGAATCATTTATGCTTCAGTGCTCTGTCTTAAGTTGCTTCCATTTGTTGATACCTGGTATATATTTATATTTCAGGGGATGGAGATTATAATGCCATCCAGAAACATAGGGATGGTCTGGAGACAAGGAAAAAAAAGATATTTCCTGTAGTTTATAGTGTTAGGATTTGTTACGTGGAGGAAGACAATGTGAAGGGGATAAGTGACATAATTTCTCTTTTTCAAATTGTGTATATATATTGCTATAAAACAGTCAATATGAAAGTGTTTGACACTAGTGAACTATGGCATAACCTGAACATTGAATTCATCACTATTCTGGTTTAATTATTCTTAGTTACATATCTAAAAGATGTAATTTCCTGAAAAAATTTAATCAAAGCTACATTCCTACTATTTATTCCATTTGATAATGTCTTAAAAACATAAAAAGAAGTTACAAAGAATTATAGAGGATGTTAGAATTTTCACAATATAATACTTAATAAAGCAGATTGAATCAGTTAATCTGTTCCAATGGCAATCTAATCCATTTTTTTGAAATATTATTCACTGCACTTGCTTTCCTATTGCTTTAACTAATCTAGTTTTAAATGTCTGAACAATGAAACATCTGCTTGAGAATATCCCAGCATTCCCTAGGAGAATCATACAAGCCAACCAAACATCTCCACAGCATATTTTTTAACTGATCATTTGCTCCATGTCTTTCATCATTACTGTACCCCTTTATCTACCTTAATTCTTTATTGCCTTTATTTGGGGAAAAAAAAAAAAAAAAGTTCTTCAATAGTATAGTTTTTTTCTGCAAAGCCACCCTTCTGATTTTGAATTGCTTTTTTTTTTTTTTTTTGAATTTTCTAAAGTTTAGGTTTTCAAAAAAAAAAAAATCCAAACAAAATACTACTAAAAAAATTTCAGAAACCTTCCTCACACTCATATACAAAGACTGGTTCTCCAGTTTATAGTAAAAGATCAAGCTAGATCAATTGACCCTGAGACAGGATTTATTGTGATCATTTTGAAGCAGCTCTAATTATAGATGTGTTTTCATGAGAGGCAAACACAAATGTAGGATCATTTCAGCACATTGCACCAGACTGTGGCTGATGTGAGAATTCAGGAATCGCATGGAAAAACAGCTCATAACTGCTAAAAAACTTATACTTGAGTAGTGGATCCATCTTTAAGTAATAGGTTCCCGTCTGTATGGCACCAAGAGGTAGATACCATAAAGACGGAAAGAACATGTGAGTGATGGTAGTCAAGTTATAGTAACTTCCATGAGTCCTTAAGGAAATAAATTGGTTTTTGAAGGAGACAGATGAAGACGGAAAAAAAGTCCATCTCATCATTATGACCTTAAGGGTTAAATGTTGTCAAGTTGTTTGCTTTAATTCTTTCCTCAAATAGTGAAGCCAGTCTTCACACAGTAGTCCTCTTAACCACAGTGTCCCACACACAAAGTTTCTTCAAAACATGGGGCTTGGGAGTTTTACCAACACAATAGCCTAGTTAGTGAACCACAGCCTCACTTTACCCTAAAATGTGGGTGCAGCTTCAAATACCTTGGCTCCTGAAAAGGTCACTTGTTTTGAACAGAAAAGATGAGTAGAGTTCAGATACTGAAGGCCCTATGCTGAGTCAGGATCTTAACTACTGGTTGACTCAAAGACCACTTGGTTCTGTGGAATAATAGAAACAACTAAACTTTTTTCTGACTAGTCAACTGATAGAACAGAAAAGAGAATTCTCTTGTTCATGAGATAAGTTTTTTATTGCCTTTAATGTTCTTTTTTAGCAGAAATGCATGCAAATAGATGTAAAGGTCTACCTCCACTAGATTTCTTGACTTCTGTTACCATCAAGAAAGTTCAGAGGTTTTATTGTTAGAAGAGAGGTGTCTAATTCATTCAGTATAATCTAGACATTTGCTTCTGACTTCCAAATTCCAGTCTAGAGTGAGTGTAGACATTTTGCAGTCCAGCCATGCCCTATGAATGTTTCATTCTCTCTCATAATCTCAAATGAAAGTAGATGTTTCACTTCAGTCAGCTGAAGCAAACTTTTTGTTTACAAACACAATAAAGCCCACAGAGCTATTCAGCTTATGAAGTTGAGATGTGGATTTTAGGACTAAGTCTGTAGCTTTTTGGACAATCAACATCTGTGGACTACTATGTAAAGTTAAATATATCCTCTCTATGAGACAAGTCAATACTAATGTTTTCCTTGTATATGGACCATCCCCATACTTTACCCAGTGTACCTATACCTGTCTTGCACTACAGGGCCCAGAAGAAACAAGCAACAAACTTGAAATGTCCAACCAGTCCTGAGCAGAGGGGAAGGATCACCTTCCTTAACCTTCTGGTAATATTCTTGGTAGCACAGCCCAGGAAGCTGTTGGCTTTTTTTTGCTATAAAACCAGACTGTTTCATCAATTTCTTGCCCACCAGAAACCCTTCAGGGTCCTTCTCTGCCAATGATGTTTTCCAGACAATCAGCACCCAGCTCATCTTGGTACCTGGAGTTATTTTTCTCTAAGGCTTTACATTTTCTGTTACTGAAAAACTTTTGCTGTCTCTTTAGGTATTCTTATTCTGGAAATATTTCTTGTCTGGACTTCAAGGTTACTATCTTTCCAGCTTGAATACCTCTTTAAATATTCTACACTTCATCAGACTTATTTGGGAGAACAAATTCTCTCACTGCACGTGTCCAGAAATGCATCAGTCTGACAGGCTTTTTACCTTTTTCTTACTTCATAGAAGGAATATCCCTTCCGTAAGTCCTTTGAAGAATCAAATCTCTCAAAGTTTAATTGTTTAATTGTTTAGTTGTTTAACTATTTAATTGCAGTTAGAGAGTGCCAACTTTATAGCAGTTTAATGACTGAGAGGATCACTCAAATTATGGCCAAGCTTCTTGAAATTTCCTCTTCACTCTTTCTGGGAAAGTGCTCCAGGTGTTCTCCTTTCAGGGCCCTGCATTTCACAGGTGGCCTGATCAGGAAAATCTGGGTGATACAGCATCAAGTTATGGAGAATTTCATCCCATATAAACTTTAGCTTTCTCATTCATTCAAAAATTATTTGATAATGATGTATCTGTTCTGAACTATGCAAGTCCTCATCTACTGTTTCCTTATGATAATCTACAGAGGCAGTAGGTAGCCTCCTAAAGCCTTTTCTGCCCACCTTATTTCTGCACTCACTCTTACCTTCAGCTTCTGCCTCTGCGCATGCTTGTTCCCTCCTCCTTGTCTCTCTCTCTTGGTGTCCTCTCAAGGCATCAGAGCCAAGAAAGTCTGAGATTTACAACTGTGTGATACCTGCTCCACAGCGATGTCAATTTAATTTGAACCAATCTGAAAACCCTGGTACTAACACAGGATCAGAGACCACAATGATAGTACAGCTTGTGTCTCATGTTAAGTTTCTTGCACCTGCTATTGCTTCCCTCTGTAATTGCCCTAGTTCAAGAGACCTACTGTAAATGTGTTAAGATTTGCTGACAGCACAAGGCTGGGAAGACACAGGAACTCAGGCTTAAGAGGCAAGGAAAATTCAACAAGATTTGCTGGGCTCTGGGCTGTTACACAGCAAATGAAATTCGGTATTGACAAACACACATTAATGTAATTTGTCAAAGGAAGTGTGGAAGTAAGAGGGCAAAACTGCTGAGTAGGAAAAAGAAGGGTTTAAAGGGACTCTGGTATAATGTTCATATCAGAGCCGACACCAAAATTTCTGTTCAAGTGCAGAGAAAGTCTTTGAATGTTGAATTGCTCTTTATCCGACAGAGTTCTACAAATTCCCTGTTTCTGAAGTGTTTCACTGCATTTCACTGGTAAAGCTGTTGCCTAAATGGGAGGCTGAGGTCTCATCACCCACTCTTATAAAAGCGCACTGAATATTTGTGGTAGGTGACATTGATCACTTGCAACCTAAACACCAATGCTATTTGTGGGATCTCTGTTTATCAAATCAACATCCACAGTGGTAATTAATTATTAGATTCATTACTGAAAACAAAATGCTCAGTCCTTTTTCTTGACAGAGTAAACCTAATATTCTTGATTATACTATTATCTGGAAGGGTTGTGTGTGTCCCTTTGAGGTGTTACCTAAGGACTAGTTTATCACTGATAAGTAAGGATGTGATTCATCTTCTCTGACTTCAGTTGTCTAAAATTTAGAGGCCTAAGTCGGATTTCATTACCTGAGAATTTCTTCATGACAGTCCAGAACAGAGAGAAAGAGACATTTCCAGAGATTGATTTGTATTAATCTAGGTTTGATATATATCTTAAACTGAGCCAATCACTCCGGTAAGGATTTATTGATCAGTTCATCTATGTTCAGACAAATGAGCCCAACCAAGTAATCCAAACTGTTCCATCAGGAACATAGCTTTTTAGTTGCTTCTTTTTACATCCCTTCTCTTTCTTCTTTTCCAGCCTTCATTCACAGCAAATTACCATTTTTCTTCTAATATGTATGTGTCAGGTGAATTTCAGTGCCATGAGTCCCATGGATTGAAAACACAAAGCCACAAATATCACCTAAAAGATAAGAAAAAAAGGACTCTTTTGCTACTCTGGATTGCAGTTCGTAAAGATCCATGACTATTGCTGTCCTTTTGAACTCTTTCACTTTTCTTGTTATGTTGAAAACTCCAAATTCCTGACAATACTCTGCTACAGTATCACAAGTCCTGACCTGTTGCTGTTATTCACTTATTTCCTAGTCCAGTGCTCACTGCATCAATTTTCTCATGCTCACATGGGGAGGCTGAGCTCACTCTGTTTTGCTAAGGGCCTGTGTGTTTAGTGCACTATTTTAGACTTGCTTGCAGTGATGGTCATGCTCTCTTTTCCATGTGTGTCTGCAGCACCAGTCTGGAGATTCACGTTTTTCTTCATTTTCCTGAGTCTTTGAACCAGGACATGAATTTAAAATGAAAAGGAGATGATTAATTTAGCCTGAATGCAGCACAGGTACATGAAAAACTGCCAAAAAACACAAAATAAACTATGATCCTTGACGTTGTGAGTCAAATTTCTCCATGCAGGGGAGATTTTTGCTCTTTAAAACCAGATCAGTGACGGCATTTAGATCATCAATTTATGACTGAGCAAATCCACTCCTACTACTTAGTCCTGTTGTAATGGTCAGTCTGCAGCTCTACATTTATGCTTTGTGGTTCACAGGCTCAGCCTCCAGATCATGCTCATTACTTAGTCAAGCTGATGATGAATTGATTTACATTTAGAATGAGCTGAGAGGTCAGCCAGATAGGCAAATTCAGGCACAGGAATTGATACAGATGCTGAGTATCTGGGTGCAAGCTCTTTCTTCTGTTGGAAGCATGGATTTGACTGATGAGAGCTGAGTAAGACCAAGATCAAGCCTAAGACTATCATCACTGTAGGGTGAGAATAGTGGAATCTAGGCCTCTCCCCGCTAGCAGTAATGTCATGGCTTTAATTGTTTTGCACTTTAGACTGCTTCTACACACAATGACAGCTTGATGTGACCTGACAAACTTTTTATCACATGAATAAGGCATCCCATAAGGAAGAGGTTAATAAAGAAACAGTAGAGGAAAATGTTCCTCTTTCCTCACTACTCACTCAAAATTTCTCTGTCATGTTAGTGCTTACTTCAGGCCTCAATGTAAGGCCAAGGTCTTGGGTGTGCAAAATAAACTTCTGCCTACATCAGGGAGAAGTAAAAGGTGGGGGAAAAAGTAATAATTGTCGTTTTAATAAGCAGGAAGCATTCATTGTTCACTAATGGTCATTTTTTTTTTCCTGAAAACACCAGCAACTTATCAAGACTGCAGACTCTCATTTTCTTAATGTTTTAGAAGACAATGATGGGGTTAACAAGGGAAGTGACAAAATTTACTTCTACGTGCCTCCAGGAATTAGATTCAAGACTTTTGGGTTTATATAATTTGATGGTAAATTTGTTATCTATTTGAGCACTCTAGTCCTAACTCTGCTAGCTTTTGTTAACCCTGTCAACATAGATAAGGAAAATAACTGAAATTCCAACATTAAGTTGAATATTATAAGAATTTTCATAATTTCATCGTAACTTTTCTGTGACGTTATCAAATACATTTTAAAAAGTAAACCTCAAAATCTGCATTCACTCCCAATCCATTAATGAGTGCTTTTGCTCCTTTTCAAAATGTCATCAATTTGGTTTCAGAATAAACAGCAACAACAGAGGCAAGAGTTTAGGACAGGACATGAATTCCTTGAAAGATGTTAGCAAGCTGTGAAAATCAACTTTTTGGCCTGAAGTAAGAGTTTACTTTCCTAATTCTCATTTTATATCACGGAGGGAGGTGAGACAGCATTTGCCCCAGAACAGAAGAAGATAATTTATCAGATGGATTCCTACTGACTCTTCAAACAGCTTATTGTGACCTTTGGTTATTGAACCTTTTGACTGTTAGTTAATTTCAGCAGTGGGGAGGCTATTAGCTGACCGGCTAGATTCCTTGCCCAGCATCTGCTAACCAATGATCTGTGATCTGGGCAATAAAACTGAAATTACATCTGGACAATAAATATATTTTGGCTTCTAACACAATGAGAGGTGCCATTCTACCTCAATTTACTGATTTTTTAAGTGTATACCAGAAGACATGTTGCTGTATCTTAATGAAATAACCTGATTTTGACCTTTATTCATCCATGAAATATGGTCTTACATAGGCTATTGATACCAGAAATTTTTGGCAGTCTTGGGGACAGAAGGGAGGGAGATGGGAAGAAATAAATAGTGGCAGAACTTACAAGTCAAAAGAATAAAAATTATAATTTCTATCTTGTTACCAAAAGAGAAGAAAACTTAGTTTTGAAAACAACATGTGTTCATCAGCAGACATCAGTGTTTATGCCCTTAATGGAGGCATGTGAGTAAGAAAGAAGGTGTAATTTTGTCAACAAGAAGGACTCAAGCGATATGTTCAATACTGAAAGCCCTTTAGCAGTAGAACTAGAAATGATTCCTGTAAACTGTAAGAAACTCATAAACTGGTATGTCTTCTAGCAATGCTGGCAACTAACAGAAAGGAGAACAACTGGTGAAATATGGACGCTCTCTAGGTCTGGATCAGTAACAGTCTTGTAGGAGGAGTGCTTCACGTGCTTATTCATCAGTGTGACATGTTCATTGGTCTGCAATGAGAGATGAGTCATTTCAAGAAACCTGCTGGAGCTTAGTGAGTCAAGTGTTTTTGGACTCCATGGAATCACAGAATCTTTTTTTTTTTTTTTTTTTTTTGGAAAAGCACCCTAAGAACATCAAGTCCAACCATTAAGACAGCACTGCCAAGTCCACCATGAAACCATGTCTGTAAGCACCACAACTGTACATCTTTCAAATATCTTCAGAGCTGGTGACTCAACCACTTTCCTGCATTGAGTCACACTGTTCTAATGCTTGACAACCACCTTTTCCACCTAGTGGAAACCCTTTTCCTCTTATCCAGTCTAAACCTCCTCTGGCCCAACTTCAGGCCATTTCCTCTCATTCTATCATTTGTACTTAGAAGAAGAAACTAATATTTAGACAACAAAAAAGGAGATAGCCTTCAGTTCAGCAAATTTGTGGTTAAACACAGAGATAATGTACTTTATTTTCATTATAGAAACTATATTTCAATGCATGTGGTGAAATTCCAGCAGTCCAATAACATTTGTGGTAGGTATGGGCACTGTAGTCTGAGCTTTTTGCAACTCTTCACTCTAAAGATTTTAAGGAACTTGGAAGAAAACACACAAGAAGGCAGACCAAAAGAAACTAAATCAAAAGGAACCAAATGGAAATGAACTAACTCAAAAGAAACCAAATCTAATCACGGGGAAAAAAAAAAAAAAATAAATAAAAAAATAATTGCTGTTTTTCTCTGTGAACTTTCTGATTCAGATATGACAGTATAGTGTTTTAAATTCAAGATGTCAGTTAAAAGTGGCAAGCTCTTGAGTGCAATAAGCATTCACTGAGTTTCAACATTCCACAGAAATGCTCTAGACCTTGCTTTATAGTGCTTTTGTGTAACGTGCAAAGCTGTACGTCTTCCACTGAGACCTTCTTGTGCTACATTTAAACTGTGATTATTCAACTGGTTTCATTATAGTTGACACCTGTCTGTGGCAGCAGGATGAAACTGCAACCTAAATTCAACCCATGCAAGTTTATGCTCTTGAAGTCATGATCTCTAGTAAAAGCCCAATTGACTAAAAACTCCTTCGAGTCATGGTGATGGAAGCTGGGGTGCTCAACCAGTTCAATCAACCTAACATCCCTGTGATGCAGTGAGAGAGATTTGTTTCTCTATAAAGAAAGCCAAGATTGCCAACACCTGTGATTAAAGAGTTTTGAGTAGGCAGATGGAGTCTTAGGTTAGATTTGGACTCGGACTCCAGTATAAACTATAAGAAAGCCCACAAATCTAGGAGTTGTTTTTTATTTATTTAATTTCCCATGGATAAAATTTTTCCTCCACATTCTCTCTGTGCTTTATAGTTTGCAGACTTTCCCCGAAGTTCAAGGTTGATGATGTAATTGTGACTAAAGGAAATGCAGCATTTGGCTTCTCTTTAGAGGCTTTTTTGGTAACACATCACGTTACATTTCTTGCTTGTCATTACATCCTGCCAGCTTTTTGGCACCACTTTTTTTTTTTTTTTCCTTCAGTTTTACTAGTATGCATTATTCATTGGAAAGGAAAAAAAAAAAAAAAAAAGAGAGAAAAGAAAAAAGAGAGAGAAGAATAATTTGCATTTCCTGATTGGAAGCCAGGGATTATTCATCATTGCCCTGTACATCTCTTATAAACATGATAAATGAATGTATATTAACTGAACCCTAAAACAAAATAATGTATTTTTCTAAAAGTTTTGCAGAACTGCATTTCCATTGTAATTAGTTTACTTTTTTTAACCAAGAGCTGTTAAAGCACCATCAAAATGAAAGCTGAATCCTGAGTTGTTTAGAGGAGGTGGGAGAAAGTAATGGACTATTCAGTGGGATTTTGCTTTCTCTTTTAGGACTACTGAAATAATTTAAGTTGGGGTCTAAGTTTAAAATAATAATTAATAGTTAATAATAATAATAATAAAAACCAAACAAACAAAAAATAAAACTCTAGATACAAAAAAAAAAACAAAAAAAACCCCCAAAAAACCAAACCAAACCAAAACAAAACAACACCCTAAAGGCAAGAAAATCAACAAAATCAAAATCTGTCTTCAAGGAAATTACTCTGGAACTAGCAGATAACCACAGTGGCAACTTGTTACATGTTTTTTTTGCCTCATAAGAGGTTTAATAATCATTTATGCTCCTCCAAAAGGAAATAAGGAAGAGATTGGTCTTTTCATCATTTTTTGCTGCCTTGATGTATTGAGCTTGTCAAAGTTTAAACAAGGGACTTGTCCTCCAGCACAGGCTCGAACGCACAATGTTGTTACCAGCCATTCTCTCTCTGTGCCTCTCCTGCCATTGTGTAGAGCCGAATATTTCTCTAAGCTAGGCAGGGCACTATCCCATATGAGACATGATCTTTCAGGGAAGTAAAAGCCCCTTTTTAGTGGTAAAATTGTAATAAGAAGATAGCTGGACCACGTCAGACCCAAGGAGGAGGGTGGGGGTGGCACGGCATGGGGCTGGAAATTGTTGTGCATAAATGTTTTGAAGCAGTAAAGCTGGTTTATTTTTTTGTAGAAAAATATGTTTTCCATTAAAAAAAAATTCTCTAACTGTTCTCATTTTCAGCAAACCACAACTAAAAAGATCAAAGACACTTATAAAACCAGGGCCACTGAAATCACTGTAATTAACATTTTTTGGAAGTACTCTCTTTTGCTGTCTTTATATTCCCTGTTTTTCTTTCCAAGTCTTCCTACTTCTTCCCTTTGTTTTCCTGAACCATTTTTTAATTAAAAAAATTGAAGGTAAATAACATCTAGTTTTAAAGTGTTTTAATTTTTTTTTTTTTTTTTCAAAAATTAAAAAGTTTTTAATTATAAAAGCAAGAACGGGAATTTTCATTAATATTTTTTATCAGTCTGGACAGTCTGAATTACATGTTCTCAGATCATGATGACAAACTGCTGTTGTTTATTTTTCTTATTCAGATACAACAATTTTGCCCTTGAAATGAATAATTGCTGAGAACTTTCAGCAGCACTGACAGAATTTTGTTGTTTTCATTGTTCTGCAAAGTTAGGAAATAGGACTCAAAGTCTGGGTTCCCAGCACCCAGAGGGAAAAATCCCCAGCGCTATAATCAATTCCCTGGAGAAACTCAGCTCAGTGCTTTCAAAAAGCAGAACATTTTCAGACTATTATTTCCATTAAACACCAAATTAACTGCCTGTAAACTTGTTCAGTTATTTGTTTTTACTGGCCTGTAAAAGCATAAAACGTAAATACATAAATAAATATTTATAATGCATGGATAACAGTGCTAACACATGCCATAAGCCCTGCCAGGAAAAAGGAAATAAATCAAGGTTCGTGGCTGAGAGATGGCACTTGGTTTGATTTGTAATAAACAACTTCACTTATCATTATGTGCCTTATTCCTATGTATTATTTTGTATTAGAATTTTACTCGGCCTTTTTCATTGTGCTAGCCACTCTTCAAAGATCAATCACAATCTTTAGAGACTTGACTCACGTCATTCAAGTTTAGGCACTTAACTGAATGTCCTGGTTTAGGATAAATTTGGGAGAAAACCTCCCAATGAGGTCTCTCTAGAAAGCAAACCCAAGCAGTGCCTCCCCCAGCTGGTCCTGGAAAACGTTTCCTTAGAGAAAAGTGAAAAAAACCTGTTTATTCAACAAATTAAAGTGTTCACAAGCACAAAAAATTAATAATGTTTAACAATAAAACCTCTGTCTGCTCTGAAGAGAGATAGCAAGTTGAGAAAATCCTTGCCACGGGTGTAGATCAGCTCTCCCAGTCCCTTATCATTACCATTCCCTCTGACCCTGGAAAATGCTGTCCTGGGCCTCAGTGGGATGCCAGTGTGAGATCCAGGTGTTTTCTGGGTTTTCAGTCCAGGACAGGCTTTAACAATTCTGAGAAAAAGGAAAAAAAAACCAATCCAGGGGACTTTCCTGCCTCAGCTAGATAAAACTACGTAAAAGAACAGGAGATCTCTGTCCCACTGTCTGTCTGTGCTGCAACCAACACAGTCCAGGTGCAGAATGTGGAGGAGTGAGTGCAGTTTCTGAAAACAAGCTCAGTGCTTCTCTTTCTCCCCCTTTGCTCTGGGAACCAGTCTTAAAGGTACAGAACATAATATCCAACAAAAAGAACAGATGACTGGGGACACAAGCATCATAAAGTCACCCCAGGACATTGAAGCACCTAAATAAGGCTTTCTCTGTGATCATTGCAGTAATTAAAAAAAAAAAAAAAAAACAAAAAAAAAAAACAAACCCAGAGGGGAATCACAGGTGATATAAACCTCAGTCACATCTGGAATTAAAATCTTACTATGTTTTCCAACAGGGGTGAGAGCTTATTCTTCAATGTTGTGTGTGACAAGGGCTTCATGTTCAAAATAATTTTAACAAAATTAACATTTTCTAAGAACATGAATGGAATTTTCTAACTATAGCCTATTATTTGCATCAGTCTTTCTGAACAAAAGACTTCTAGATGTTTGAATCTTTCATTTCTCCATCAACTCTTTTGTAGACTGCCCTTCCAACTGTGAAGACTTCTGCATCAGAAATTTCAGTCACAATCCTGCCACTGAAACAACTTGCCAAGAGTAACATCCCATACTGCTCTTCAGGGGCAACAGGCTGGTCTGCAATAAGAAGGGAATGTCTGCTTGAGGAATGTTAGACTGCCATTTGGGAGGAAAGTCTCTGGAGAGCACCTAAGGGCACTCTGTGGGCCAACGTTTGCCATGCTATGGTTCAGAGGAATGCACAAAGGAAAGCATTTACTAAACCAGTATCTCCTCCACTGTTGGGTTCATTTCACGTCCTTTCTTTTCTCTTCTTAATTTTATAAAGCTCATTTTGGAGAGCACAACTTTCCTTATATCAGTAATCAAGGAGTGGGCAAGGCATTGGAATACATTTCTTCTTCTCTCAAGCTTTCAGCAAGAAAAGCCTGCTTCCAACCCTGGATTGTGATCAGCATGGTTAAAATTCACTGTAGTTGAGCAGTGTGCAGTAATGTTTTTAAGAGCGCAATACCTTATTTTCCTGCAGGAACATTTGCAGTGATTTTTTTCTTCATATGTGTGACGTTAGGTATTATAACCTGAGTACTTTTATTATTACTTCCATGGGAAAGTATTAACTGATTTATCTGATTAAAATTTGAGTTGGTAGCAATAAATAAACAAAATACTCAATAAAGTCTTGTTAATTGTGACACTTGTTTCCTTTGTTAATTTTAAAACATTTATCGACCACGTGTAATGTCATTGCAAGTAACTCATGAGAGTTTTGGGGTTTTCTTGTTACTTCTTAGTTAAGAAATAACTTACTTTGTCCTATAGCTAGTAAATTTCTTTCAGTATTATTCCACAGAAATTGCAGAGGTCTCTGAACACCACCCGTGGTCATTAGGTCACTTTTTTTCCACAGCTTTTCTGGTAGTTGCTTGAAAACTGATAATTGCTACCAAATAGATGCACTGCAGTGCTGGGCTGTCACTTCTTAGTTCTTCCCTTCAGTTTATAGCCCTGTGGCCCTCTCTCATGCTCTGTCTACATGTCAGCGTGCTGTAATGATAAATAACATTATCGACCTATAGGTATGCATAAAACATTAGATGGATTGCGTGTTTTCCAGACTGCTCAACTTTCATGAACTGCATTTCAAGTTACTTTGATCAGGTCCCTTAGCTCTGACACCATAGTTTTGGAGTGGGTAGAGGGGTTACATGGGCAGAAAGAACTCAACAAAACTCAATAAAAAAATATATTTTCTCTTCTCATTACAAACTGAACAGTTGTTTCAACTGATTTCCTACACAGCAGGTAGAAAATTGAATTTTAAAAATTTGTCATTAAAAAGAATGTATACCGATTAGTTTAAATTGTAATTTTCTTCCCTCCTCATTTCATTGAACAGGTACAGTCAGAACTCTTCATAATAGAAGACTTTAATTTTAAATATTTTCAACTTGATTAAACCTTTGTAAAGTTTGAAGGGGTTTGTTTTGTTTTTTCAAAATTCATGAAGGATTTTAGAAGGCTAAATTCAATTTTCAGAGGTAACCCAGCACTAGGAGTTCTAAATCCCTTGTATTTCAAATATTATGAGACTTTTAAGCATGAAAGACACAGATGAAAGTTAAATTACCCCCAATGCCATTAAGCATCTGGAGTTTTTAATACATATAGCTTCTTTGCACCTAAAATATGTTTGTTTTCTGTCACACCATGTGCACATGTGTATGTACGTGTGTGGTTATACATAAGACAAGTAAATGTAGGGGGTGCTGTGCAAGTATAAATTTATGATAGTTAAAAATAGTTTTCATTTTTTTGTTGCCATAAAGAAAAAAAAAAAAAAAGTAAATTTTGCCTCAATTGTACAGAAGATGGAAAACATAATGGAGAAAAACTGTCCAATTTATTTTTTTCTAGTTGCAACTCAAATTAATTCCTCTCATGCAGAATGCAAAAAATCATTCAAAGTGTGACGATTCAGGATCTGGCCCTAATTTCTTCCCAGAACACTGTTACTGACATTAATGAAATGAAAGGAAAAGACATAACAAAGGGAAATAAAATCGGTGACAAATCTTTAGATGAAATAACTGACAAACAAGCAGAATAATTTATGTTAGAGGAGTGGGAGGTCATCTGGCCCAGCTCTTCACTCACAGCAGGACCTTAACACAATATGGGTTCGATATGACATGAGGTCAGTAACAGTTTTGTATTAATTCTTTTAGAAAAATAAATTAGATGGGTCTAGGAAAGAGACATGGACAGGCCAAGCTTTGCATTTCCAACCACAGAGAGATAAACTGAGCCTTAAACTGGCATACTGACATTCAAAAGTTAACCCAAAATCTCACTTGTATATTTTTCTTTCCATAAGCAAATAGTTAAATTAAAAACTTAAAGCCAATTCCCATGGAAAAAATATTGTTAAGAGATAATTAAAGTGAAGAACAGACACACAGTCTCTTACTTATATTTCAGCACCACTCCCAACAATATCTTCCTTGAGTATGAATTGAAAAGTTTTTGTTTATTACAAATTCATTAAGAAACTTACATTCAGTCATTCATTCTTTGGAGATATAGTCCCTGCCCCTCATGCAGTAAAGGAATTAAAACTTCTAACAGTTTTAAAACTTTGGAAGTGTTTTGTGGGGAATTTGAGCCTTTCTTCTCTATTCAAAAGACTTTTTTTTCCCTGAAATCAGAGAAATATTGTAGCTCTTGTTAAATTTGGAATTCTTTCAACTACTACCTTATTCCTCTCTACATCCTCTTTGCAAATTAAAAAAAACCTATACGACTTTTTTTCAGCTGAAGAATCCATCAGATATTATGTATGTATATTTATGTGTATGTATACATTTATATATGGCTATAGATATATATTCAAGGATAAAATAATGAAAAGAGACTTAAGTCTCACATTAGTTTATTAGGTAAATAGAAAAAAATGTTGTTTTTAGCTGGGTTGTTTTCCTTCTCTTCCTCTCTCTATTTTACTGCCAAAGCCCCAGTAGAGTATGAATGTAGAATATCAGCCCATCTTCTAATATATGCAGCATAATCTTCTTAAAATGAGTTTTCACTTCAAGGAACAGAAGGGCTTAGAGATGAGCAGCATGGCATTTTTGTATTTGGCATCTCATTATACTTAGTACCACTTTTTCCTTCTTAGAACAATTGAATATCATTATTGAAGGAAAATTCTCCCTAAATATTATAAGGACTTTTTGTTTTGATTTGTTTGTTTTTGTTTGTTTGTTTTCCTTTCGTGTGGTGTGGAGAAGGGAGTGAGAAGCAGAAAATTCATTCATGAAGGAAAATAAGATGCTTTTACATTGGGGTTCCTTTATCACAGCTTAATGCTTTTTCACTTTCTGGACAGTTCCACTTCAACTAGTTCTATGTAAACATTAACAAATGGACATTTACATGAACTCAGGATCTGGAAACAAGAAAAAAAGAAATTTAAAAAAAAAAAGGGTGTTTTTTTTTTTGTTTGTTTGGTTTTTTTTTAAGTGAAATAGCTTGAAATGTCATTTGAGGAACTGAGAAATTCTTGGGCATGTTTCAGCATAGATCTAATTTATCGTGGCTTCTTGGCCAAACTCAAACACAACATCAGCTTGACATCCAACATCTTCCCTTGGGAAAGCTTAGCTGAGTTCTTTACTGATTAAAGCCAATGAAACTGGACCAGCAGACAATTTGCCCAAATATCTATTTGCATGGATAGTTTGTACTACATTAGCGTCTAGTGGAAATTCAGTGATTTAACATGTCTCTTACATGTTTAATTATTTCTTTGAAATATGTTGGTTGGAAAAGGTAGGAAGTGTATTCATGTCCAACATAATATTGTGAGATTACAAACACTAAATGTAAGGAGTTCGTGCTGGTGGAACAATAATTAATTCTTTTGTTCTATCCAATTTACAGCATCTATAATCCATGTCATGAGCTCTCCAGACCATTGACTATCAATTAACTTGTGTCATACCCAAAAAAGACAGGAATAACAAAGAATAGTAAATAATAGAAGAATGCTTAGGAGAAAAGCTAATTCTCAGATCCAAGGCTGTAACTTTGTATTACAAACAGTAAGAATGGCCACACGGATCATTTCATTTTCTGATGGTGTCTCTGGTAAAGATGAAATTAAGACACAATGCAGAAAGACTTTAGTACCAACAACTTTTATAAATAAGAGGACACTGAAGAGAATAACACCACTGGCACACCTGTAGAGTTCAAAAACAAAAAGATCTCCTTAGCAAAAGAGATTTAGCTGGTGGGACACTCTATTTTTGTGCTTAATCCTTGAACCCAATGAATAGCCTTCCTGTACTTTAGAGGCCTGCAAGCTGTGTGAGACTTACTGCCGTATACCACCACCAGATGCTAGGTAGTACTACGTTCCAGTTCAGCTCAGCTTGATTCAAATGGGGCAGTTGGCCAAAAATGGCCTCAGCCTCATTTCAGAGCCTTGGACTGCTGTACTCACTGGTCTTGGCACACACTTTTCAGTCAGCTAGCACACATTCAAGATGGCAATGGAAACCATCTCTGAACTAGCCATTTTCTGTTTAGTTATTGTGTTTTTCATGGCCACTACCACCTGTGTTCATCCTTCCAAAATGTAAACATCTCTCAAGTTTTCTAAGCTTCCTAGAGAGCATCACCTCGAGGGAATGATTCCTCAATCTCAGTTTTGATTCACCAATGAATATGTGTATATTCCTCAGTGATCATAAACATAACATGCTTCCTTAGAGAAGTGAGATTCAATTCACAGCATAAAACAAATTAAATTACTGCATTATTTCCTACATGTGAACTAGAGTTTTCAGAGGAGCTCTAAATAATACATTTAGTGGAGCTTGCTTCAGTTCATAAAACACAGGTCATTGAAACAACCATGATGCCCTAAGAGACTTTTATATGGACTCCATCTAAGGGTATCCCATAACCTCACATCGTATCTGTCAGTCTCATGTGGATACCTCTGAAAACTTAACACATCTCAGATTCTATCAGGTACACTTTTATGGTTAAATGAAATTTTTGCCTGTATTGAAATTGAAATTGAAATGGCTGCCTGGAATTGCGGAAAGTCAGGCTGGATGAGGCTCTGAGCAAACTGATCTAGTGGAAGACGTCTCTTGCTCATGGAACAGGATTATCTTTAAGGTACCTTTCAATCCAAACTATTCTACAATTCTATGATGAATCCATGATTGACTAGACCTTCCATGGAGTGTAACAAAAGCTTAGACACCTGATGTTTTTGTAGAAAACTGAGCTTGCAAAACTGAATCTGGAAAGCCAGTCTCACTCTGAAGTACATATGAAGGGTTTTTTTTGGTTTTTTTGTTTGGTTTTTTTTTTTTGGTGGGTTTTTTTTTTTTTTTTTTTTTTTTTTTTTTTGGTTTTTGGGTTTTTTTTGTATTTTTTCCCAATGAAAGATAAATCTGATTTGAAAAACAAATTTTAATCATTCTTTCCAAGTCTTGCATCATTTACAAGGCCAGAATAACAGAGCACAATCTTCTTGTTTCTTTACCTTGTGTGCTAAATAAATATCATCAGAAGCAAACTGCAGTGCAGGAGTCTGATTATTTTATGTTTTAATCCAGTCCACTGTGGGTCCCCACGTCCATCATGTGCCACGCAGTGGGGCTGCTGCATGGAGCAGAAAGGGAGAGGTCAGCTTCTCCCCTTTGGGGAACAGGAGAAAGCTGCAGAGGTTGATTTCTAAAGTGAGAATAAAGATGAAGTTTTTTTTAAAATGTGCCTCTGTCTCCAAGAATTCTCTGCATGCAGCAGAAAAGAGGAAATTGCGCTCAGGATCTGTCAGTTGGATTGCAGTAAAAACTCCAGTAATGATGTCCTGTCCACAGAAACTTTGCCAGCCTTCCCTGTAATTGAATGTTCTGACCTTCTCAATCCCCTTTCTATAAAATAAATAAAACACAAAATGAATATATAATCCTTCCATTTTGTCTTTAGGAACAAACTGAAAATCATATCAGTTAAAATAAAGCAGGCTTCATTTAAAGAATACAATAATTGCAGAATGTTTCTGTCTTGCCAGGAAAATAAACTACATGAAAATAAGCAATGGAAAAGAACAAAAAGGAAAAAAAATCTCT
>NW_027095142.1:0-33003 GCF_029207755.1 Chamaea fasciata | reverse complement strand
GAAAAGAAGGGTTTGGTACCAACTTGGGGCTCCCAAACCCCACGGGGAAAAGCAAATTTTGAGGCCCCAAACCGCACTGGAATCCCAGTTTTTAGCCAACACCCCAAACCCCAAATCCCCCATTGGTGTCACACTTTTCGAGGCCCCAAACCCCACTGCAATAATCCCAATTCTCGAGCCAACACCCCAAATCCTCCATTGCAGAATCACTTTTGAGGCCCCAAACCCCACTGGAATAATCCCAATTCTTGAGCCAACACCCCAACACCCCAAATCCTCCATTGCAGAATCACTTCGGAGATCCCAAATTCTCCATTGCAGAATCACTTTTGAGGCCCCAAACCCCACTGGAATAATCCCAATTCTTGAGCACCACCCCAACACCCCAAATCCCCATTGCAGAATCACTTTTGAGGCCCCAAACCCCACTGCAATCCCAATTCTCGAGCCAACACCCCAAATCCTCCATTGCAGAATCACTTTTGAGGCCCCAAACCCCACTGGAATAATCCCAATTCTTGAGCCAACACCCCAACACCCCAAATCCTCCATTGCAGAATCACTTCGGAGATCCCAAATTCTCCATTGCAGAATCACTTTTGAGGCCCCAAACCCCACTGGAATAATCCCAATTCTTGAGCACCACCCCAACACCCCAAATCCCCATTGCAGAATCACTTTTGAGGCCCCAAACCCCACTGGAATCCCAATTCTCGAGCCAACACCCCAAATCCTCCATTGCAGAATCACTTTTGAGGCCCCAAACCCCACTGGAATAATCCCAATTCTTGAGCCAACACCCCAAATCCCCATTGCAGAATCACTTTTGAGGTCCCAAACCCCACTGCAATCCCAATTCTTGAGCCAACACCCCAACACCCCAAATCCCCATTGCAGAATCACTTTTGAGGCCCCAAACCCCACTGGAATCCCAATTCTCGAGCCAATACCCCAAACCCCAACATCCCAACCCCCCATTGCTGAATCACTTCGGAGATCCCAAATCCTCCATTGCAGAATCACTTTTGAGGCCCCAAACCCCACTGCAATCCCAATTCTTGAGCCAACACCCCAAATCCCCCATTGCAGAATCACTTCGGAGATCCCAAATCCCCCATTGCAGAATCACTTTTCGAGGCCCCAAACCCCACTGCAATCCCAATTCTCGAGCCAATACCCCAAATCCCCCATTGCAGAATCACTTTCGAGGCCCCAAACCCCACTGCAATCCCAATTCTCGAGCCAACACCCCAATCCCCCATCGCAGAATCACTTTCGAGGCCCCAAACCCCACTGCAATCCCGATTTTTGATCCCCACCCCCACCACCCCAAACCCCTAATCCCCAAATCCCCCATTGCAGAATCACTTTTCGAGGCCCCAGACCCCACTGCAATAATCCCAATTCTTGAGCCAACACCCCACCACCCCAAACCCCTAATCCCCAAATCCCCCATTGCAGAATCACTTTTCGAGGCCCCAAACCCCATTACAATCCCGATTTTTCAGCCGCCACCCCAAACCCCTTATCTCCCCCAGCTGCGTTCCCCCACCCCACGCCACCCCGTGACTCCCACCCTCGTTCCAGGCTGGACCCCCGACTCCCACCCCACCGCCACCAGCACCAGCAGCTCCCCGTTCCCCCCGGCGAAATGCTCGCGCACCTTCATCTCCTTCAGCGACGACGCCACCTTCGAGCGCTGCTTCCCCAAATCCAAACCGCCGCGGCTGCCGGTGCGGGAGCTGTGCCCCGTCACCCACAAACCGGCGCTCTACCGCGACCCCATCACCGACATCCCCTACTCCAACGCCCGGGCCTTCCGCATCATCCGCGAGGCCTACAGGAAATACATCACCGCCCACGGGCTGCCCAGCGCCGCCGCCGCCGCCGCCATGGCGGGGGGGCACCGAGAGCGCCGGGGCCAGGCCGGGCAGGCAGAAAATCGTCATCAAACAGAGCGTGCCCAGCGCCTGAAATCCGGGCGTTTCCCAGATTATGGGGTGTTGGGATATTGCGGTTGACGGAGGTGACGGTTGTGGCGAGAGGCGCCCGTCGAGAGCGGCGTAAAATCGTCATCAAACCAGGTGTTCCCGGTGCCTGAAACCCTGGGATTGGGGGATGTTGGGGTGTTGGGAGACTGGGATTTAGGGGTGTTGGGATATTGGGATTTGGAAGTATTGGGATATTGGGATTTCAGAGTTTGGGAGATGGGATGATCCGCAGCGATGGTTGTGGTGAGCGGCGCCCGTCGAGAGCAGCGCAGAATCGTCATCAAACCAGGTGTTCCCAGTGCCTGAAACCCTGGGATTGGGGGATATTGGGGCGCCAGGATATTGGGATTTGGGATTTTAGGGTGTTGGGATTTGGGAGTATTGGGGTATTGGGATATTGGGATTTCAGTGTTTGAGAGATGGGATCGTCTGGAGCGATGGTTTTGTTGAGCGGCGCCCGTCGAGAGCGGCGCAAAATCGTCATCAAACCAGGTGTTCCCAGTGCCTGAAACCCTGGGATTGGGGAATATTGGGGCGCCAGGATATTGGGATTTGGGATTTGGGGATGTTGGGATTTAGGGATTCGGTGGTGTCGGGATGTTGAGGTGTTGAGGTCATCAGCAGCGATGGGTTTATTGAGGGACTCCTGCCCAGGACACCAAAAAATCGTCATCAAGTGACCCCAGTGCCTGAAATCCCGGGATTTGGGGTATCGGGGTGTCAGGATATTGGGATTTGGGATACTGGGGTATTGGGGTTTGGGATTTAGGGATATGGGATCACCCAGAGTGGGGTTTTTTTGGGGGGGGGGTCACTTTTCACCAGGGGTGTTGGTGGAGGGAATAAAGTGGAGTTGGGGGTTGGTTTGTGTGGGGTAGTGGGAAATCCTACAGAATTGTGGGGTGGGATCCCCCTTTTCCAGGAGATCCTACAGAAATATAGGGCGGAAGCCCCTTTTCCTGGGAAATCCTATAGAAAATACAGGGTGGGATCCCCTTTTCCTGGGAAATCCTGCAGAAAACACGGGGTGGGATCCCTTTTTTCCCAGGAAACCCTACAATAAACAAAGCTCGTGAACCCTTGATTTTCCAGGAGACCCTACAATAAACAAACGGTTGATGGCATCTCTTTTTCCCAGAAAATCCCAAAATAGAGTTTTAGGGATCCCCTTTTCCGGAAGACCCCACAAAATTCGCTCCCAGCTCCCCCAAACCCCATTTGGATTTATAGGATCGGGGAAGGATCCGCCGTCCCTTTCCCCCAGCGGTTTTTAGGGTCAGATAATTTTAGGATTAACAGGATCGGGGAAGAATCCACTCTCCCTTTTCCCGGTGGTTTTTGGGGGTCGGATTTATGGGATTTGGGAAGGATCCACACCCTTTTTCCTGGCGGGTTTTAGGGTCAGACAATTTTAGGATTAACAGGATCGGGGAAGGATCCGCCATCCCTTTCCCCCGGCGGTTTTTGGGGTCGGATTTATGGGATTTGGGAAGGATCTGCTCCCTTCCCCCGGCGGGTTTTAGGGTCGGACAATTTTAGGATTAACAGGACCGGGGCAGGATCCGCCGTCCCTTTCCCCAGAGGTTTTAGGGTCAAACAATTTTAGGATTAACAGGACCGGGGCAGGATCCGCCGTCCCTTCTCCCGGCGGGTTTTAGGGTCGGACAATTTTAGGATTAACAGGACCGGGGCAGGATCCGCCGTCCCTTCTCCCGGCGGGTTTTAGGGTCAGACAATTTTAGGATTAACAGGACCGGGGCAGGATCCGCCGTCCCTTCTCCCGGCGGGTTTTAGGGTCAGACAATTTTAGGATTAACAGGATCGGGGAAGGATCCGCCATCCCTTTCCCCCGGCGGTTTTTGGGGTCGGATTTATGGGATTTGGGAAGGATCTGCTCCCTTCTCCCGGCGGTTTTTAGGGTCAGACAGTTTTAGGATTAACAGGACCGGGGCAGGATCCGCCGTCCCTTTCCCCGGCGGGTTTTAGGGTCGGACAATTTTAGGATTAACAGGACCGGGGCAGGATCCGCCGTCCCTTCCCCCGGCGGTTTTTAGGGTCGGACAATTTTAGGATTAACAGGACCGGGGCAGGATCCGCCGTCCCTTCCCCCGGCGGGTTTTAGGGTCAGACAATTTTAGGATTAACAGGACCGGGGCAGGATCCGCCGTCCCTTCCCCCGGCGGGTTTTAGGGTCAGACAGTTTTAGGATTAATAGGACCAGAGAAGGATCCTCTCCCTTTTCCTGGCGGGTTTTGGGGTCGGAGCCTTGCAGGGTTTACAGGACCGGGGCAGGATCCGCCGTCCCTTCTCCCGGCGGTTTTTAGGGTCAGACAGTTTTAGGATTAACAGGACCGGGGCAGGATCCGCCGTCCCTTCCCCCGGCGGGTTTTAGGGTCAGACAATTTTAGGATTAACAGGACCGGGGCAGGATCCGCCGTCCCTTCCCCCGGCGGGTTTTAGGGTCAGACAATTTTAGGATTAACAGGACCGGGGCAGGATCCGCCGTCCCTTCCCCCGGCGGTTTTTAGGGTCAGACAGTTTTAGGATTAACAGGACCGGGGCAGGATCCGCCGTCCCTTCCCCCGGCGGTTTTTAGGGTCAGACAGTTTTAGGATTAACAGGACCGGGGCAGGATCCGCCGTCCCTTCCCCCGGCGGTTTTGGGGCCGGGGCGGGGCCCCCCGTTCCCGATAAGGGCCGGGACACGCGATCCGCCCCTCCCGGCCCGATAAAGCGCTGATCTCATGCCCCGCGCGGCCCCACAGCTTTGGGATCGGCCCCGGCTTTTGGGATCGCCCTTAGGATCGGCCCCGGGCGCTCCGGGATCGGCGCCGGGAATCCGGGATCGCCGTGAGGATCGCCGTGAGGATCGCTCGCGGGATCAGCGCCGGCGTTTTGGGATCGGGCCCCGATTTTGGGATCGGCCCCAGGTACGGCCCCGCGATGTCCCCAAGGGGGTGGTGGCGGTGTCACCTCCCCCTCCCTCCCTTCCCGCCGTAAAAATTTGGGGATTTTTGGGATCCTGGAGCCGCTTCCCAAAGGAATTCCCACGCTCCGAGGGGGGTGGGGCGGGGCAGGTGTGTCCCCACCCCCCGCCTTGGGGACACGGCCGGTGGCGTTTGTGGGGTGGCGACATTTGGGGACACGGCCGGTGGCGTTTGTGGGGTGGCGACATTTGGGGACACCGCGGTTTGTCACCTCCGGGGGGTGCCGGGAATTGGGGGGGGGCCGGAGCGGGGTGTGACCCTGGGAGGTGACAAAGGTTGGGGACAATTTTTGGCGTGTGCTCGGTGTCCCCAAGCGCTGTCCCCGCAGAGGGTGGCACGGTGTCCCCAAGGGGTGGCACGGAGTTCCCCGCGTGTCCCCACGTGTCCCCACTGTCCTGCGCTGTCCCAGCGGTGCCACCCTGCTGTCCTCCCGTGTCCCCACGTGTCCCCACTGTCCCAGCATTGTCACCCCGCTGTCCCCCCGTGTCCCGCGGTGTCCCCTCGCTGTCCCCCGCGTACCCCCCCCCGTGTCCCAGCGGTGCCCCCAGCAGTGCCACCCCACTGGCCCCTCGCTGTCCCCCCGTGTCCCCACGTGTCCCCGCTGTCCCAGCAGTGCCACCGCGCTGTCCCCTCGCTGTCCCCCCGTGTCCCCGCTGTCCCCTCGCTGTCCCCCCGTGTCCCCACTGTTCCCCCGCTGTCCCCTCGCTGTCCTGGCGGTGGCACGGCGCTGTCCCCCCGCTGTCCCCCCGTGTCCCCGCTGTCCCCCCGCTGTCCCCCCGTGTCCCCGCTGTCCCCCCGCTGTCCCCCCGCTGTCCCGGCGGTGACAAGGCGCTGTCCCCCCGCTGTCCCCCCGTGTCCCCGCTGTCCCCCCGCTGTCCCCTCGCTGTCCTGGCGGTGACACGGCGCTGTCCCCCCGCTGTCCCCCCGTGTCCCCGCTGTCCCCCCGCTGTCCCCTCGCTGTCCCGGCGGTGACACGGCGCTGTCCCCCCGCTGTCCCCCCGTGTCCCCGCTGTCCCCCCGCTGTCCCCTCGCTGTCCCGGCGGTGACACGGCGCTGTCCCCCCGCTGTCCCCCCGTGTCCCCGCTGTCCCCCCGCTGTCCCCTCGCTGTCCCGGCGGTGACACGGCGCTGTCCCCAGGTCCCCGCGGCCATGACGCCGTACCGCCAGGAGCTGGAGAAGTACCGCGACATCGACGAGGACAAGATCCTGCGGGAGCTGTCCCCGGAGGAGCTGGCGCAGCTGGACGCCGAGCTGGCCGAGATGGACCCCGAGGTGGGCACGGCGACCCCGGGGAGGGGACGGGACAGCCCCGGGGAGGGGGGACAGCCCCGGGGAGGGGACGGGACAGCCCCGGCGAGGGGACGGGACAGCCCCGGGGAGGGGGGGACAGCCCCGGGGAGGGGACGGGACAGCCCCGGGGAGGGGGGACAGCCCCGGGGAGGGGACGGGACAGCCCCGGGGAGGGGGGACAGCCCCGCCGAGGTGACGCGGGCCTTGTCCCCAGAACGTGCTGCTGCCCGCCGGGCTGCGACAGCGGGACCAGACGCAGAAGAGCCCCACGGGCCCCCTGGACAGGGAGGCGCTGCTGCAGCACCTGGAGCGGCAGGCGCTGGAGGCCGAGGAGCGCCACGACCTCGTGCCCTTCACCGGCGAGAAGAAAGGTCTGGGGACGGCGGGGACAGCCTGGGGACAGCCTGGGGACAGCGTGGGGACAGTGGGGACAGCGTGGGGACAGCGTGGGGACACTGAGGGACACAGCCAGGGGACGCTGAGGGGCACAGGGATGTGCTCCTGCAGCACCTGGAGAGGCAGCAGGTGGAGGTGCCAGGACCTCGTACCCTTCACTGGGGAGAAGAAAGGTCTGGGGACGGCGGGGACAGCGTGGGGACAGCGTGGGGACAGCAGAGACAGCGTGGGGACAGCAGAGACAGCGTGGGGACAGCATTGAGGGGGACAGGGACACTTCCTGCAGCACGGCCAGGGAGCACCAGGACCTTGTGCCGTTCACTGGGGAGAAAAAAGGTCTGGGGACAGCAGGGACAGCGTGGGGACAGCGTGGGGACAGGCTGGGGACACTGAGGGGACACTGAGGGGACACTGAGGGGACAGGGCCCCCAGGCTCGGGTATATTTAGCTCGGCCTCGCCAGCGGCTCGGGTGTCCTGGGCGAGCTGGGCCCCCGCCAGCCCCGGGCACGGCCACCAGCCCTGGCAGTGTCACCACCCCTGACAGTGTCACCCCCCCGGCAGTGCCACCTCTGACAGTGTCACCAGCCCTGGCAGTGTCACCACCCCCGGCAGTGCTGCCCCTGGTAGTGCCACCAAAGCCGTTTGTCCCCATGCCCAGTGTCCCCATGCCCAGTGTCCCCATGTCCCCGTGTGTCCCCAGGGAAGCCGTGTGTCCCCATGTCCCCATGCCCAGTGTCCCCATGTCCCCGTGTGTCCCCAGGGAAGCCGTTTGTCCCCAAGGAGGTGGCCCCGGCGCTGCCGGGGGAGGAGCAGGTGACGCTGGAGCCGGAGCTGGAGGAGGCGCTGGCCAACGCCACCGACGCCGAGATGTGTGACATCGCCGGTGGGTGGGACAGGGATGGGGACAGGGATGGGGACAGGGATGGGATGTGTGACATCAACGGTGGGTCTGAGGGGACTGGGATTGGGAATGGGGACAGGGATGGGCTTGGAATGGGGGTGGGATTTGTAAAGGATGGGATGGGATGGGATCTCACGGGATCAGGACGGGATTTCCATGGGATCAGGACGAGATGGGGTGGGTTGGGGTGGGATTTCCATGGGATTGGGATGGGAACGATGCCGGGCTCTGCGCAGGCCGGGATCCGCGCGGGGCCGGGATCGGCAGCTGGAGCGGCCTCGGCCCGGGGTAACGCTGTCCCTGGGGCAGCCGCGTGTCACCTGAGTGTCACACGCCTGTCACACACACCGCTGCCACACCTGAGTGTCACAGCGTGTCACACCTGAGTGTCACACACACCCCTGCCACACCTGAGTGTCACAGCGTGTCACACCTGAGTGTCACACACACCCCTGCCACACCTGAGTGTCACAGCGTGTCACACCTGAGTGTCACGGCACGTCCCTGTGTCACACCTGAGTGTCACCCACCTTGTCCTGCAGTGTCACACTTGGTCCCCTCTCAAAGCAGCCCTGACCCCACCCTCAGGCCCAGTGCCACCACCCCGAGGGGACAGCGGGGTCCTGCGCCCCCTGCGACCCCCGGTGTCCCCGATGTCCCCGGTGTCCCCGATGTCCCCGGTGTCCCCGGTGTCCCCGATGTCACCCCGTGTCCCCGATGTCCCCGGTGTCCCCGATGTCCCCGGTGTCCCCGATGTCACCCCGTGTCCCCACAGCCATCCTGGGCATGTACACGCTGATGAGTAACAAGCAGTACTACGACGCCATCTGCAGCGGGAACATCTGCAACACCGAGGGCATCAACAGTGAGTGACGGGGACACGGGGGACAGGGGACAGGGGGACACAGGGGACACTGGGGACACAGGGGACACAGGGGACACAGGGGACACTGGGGACAGGGGACAGGGGACACGGGACACAGGGGACAGGGGGACACAGGGGACAGGGGGACATGGGACACGGGACAGGGCATCAACAGTGAGTGACGAAGGGGCAGGGACAAAGGGACACGGGACAGGGACAGGGGACAGGGGGACAAATGGCTGTCCCCACGGTGTCCCCATGTCCCCACGGTGTCCCCTCGGTGTCCCCTCGGTGTCCCCGTGTCCCCACGGTGTCCCCATGTCCCCACGGTGTCCCCACGGTGTCCCCGTGTCCCCGTGGTGTCCCAGGCGTGGTGCAGCCGGACCGGTACCGGCCGGTGCCGGACGAGCCGCCCAACCCCACGGACGTGGCCGAGACGCTGCAGCGGCTGCAGGACAACGACCCCGCCCTGCAGGACGTCAACCTCAACAACATCAAGGTGAGCCCGCGGGCACTGTCCCCGAGCTGTCCCCGAGCTGTCCCCGAGCTGTCCCCAGGGGTCCTGGGTAACCCCAGCATGTCCCCAAGGTGTCCCCGAGGGTCCTCAGGGGGCCTGGGTAACCCTGAGGTGTCCCCAGCGTGTCCCCGAGGTGTCCCCGAGGTGTCCCCAAGGTGTCCCCAAGGTGTCCCCAGGGGTCCTGGGTAACCCTGAGGTGTCCCCAGTGTGTCCTCGAGGTGTCCCCAGCGTGTCCCCGAGGGTCCTCAGCGGTCCTGGGTAACCCTGGGGTGTCCCCAAGGTGTCCCCAAGGTATCCCCAGGGGGCCTGGGTAACCCTGGGGTGTCCCCAAGGTGTCCCCAAGGTATCCCCAGGGGGCCTGGGTAACCCTGGGGTGTCCCCAAGCTGTCCCCAGTGTGTCCCCGAGGTGTCCCCAGAGGTCCTGGGTAACCCTGGGGTGTCCCCAAGGTGTCCCCGAGGGTCCCCAGGGGGCCTGGGTAACCCTGAGGTGTCCCCGAGGTGTCCCCGAGGGTCCCCGAGGTGTCCCCAGGGGGCCTGGGTAACCCGTGTGTCCCCAGCGTGTCCCCGAGGGTCCCCAGCGGTCCTGGGTAACCCTGAGGTGTCCCCAGCGTGTCCCCGAGGGTCCCCGAGGTGTCCCCAGGGGTCCCCAGATGGTGTCAGGGTGGTGGGTCCCATCCAAGGTGTCCCCAGGCGGGTGGTCCCTGTCCCCAAGGTGTCCCCAGGGCGACAGCTCCCCCCCCAGCCCCGCGGTGACCCCGTGTCCCCGTGTCCCCAGGACGTCCCCGTCCCCACGCTCGAGGCCATCTGCCAGGCCATCCAGGCCAACACGCACGTGCGCAGCCTCAGCCTGGTGGCCACGCGCAGCAACGACCTCGTGGCCAACGTGAGTCCCCACGCGTCCCCAGGTGTCCCCGCGTGGGCTGGGGACGCTCCCTGCCCGTGTCCCCCGTGTCCCCACCCCGTGCCGGGCCCCGCACCCCCGGGACACCAAGGGTGGTGTCCCCACGGTGCCACGCTGGTGACGCCGGTGTCACCCCGGTGTCCCCAGGCGGTGACAGTGGTGTCCCTTTGGTGTCACCCTGGTGTCCCCAGGCGGCGACAGTGGTGTCCCTTTGGTGTCACCCTGGTGTCCCCAGGCGGTGGCAGTGGTGTCACCTTGGTGTCCCCAGGCGGTGGCAGTGGTGTCACCGTGGTGTCCCCAGGCGGTGGCAGTGGTGTCACTCTGGTGTCCCCAGGCGGTGGCAGTGGTGTCCCTTTGGTGTCACCCCGGTGTCCCCAGGCGGTGACAGTGGTGTCCCTTTGGTGTCACCCTGGTGTCCCCAGGCGGTGACAGTGGTGTCACCGTGGTGTCCTCAGGCGGTGACAGTGGTGTCCCTTTGGTGTCACCCCGGTGTCCCCAGGCGGTGACAGTGGTGTCACTCTGGTGTCCCCAGGCGGTGGCAGTGGTGTCCCTTTGGTGTCACCCCGGTGTCCCCAGGCGGTGACAGTGGTGTCCCTTCGGTGTCACCCTGGTGTCCCCAGGCGGTGACAGTGGTGTCACCCTGGTGTCCCCAGGCGGTGACAGTGGTGTCCCTTCGGTGTCACCCCGGTGTCCCCAGGCGGTGGCAGTGGTGTCACTCTGGTGTCCCCAGGCGGTGGCAGTGGTGTCCCTTTGGTGTCACCCCGGTGTCCCCAGGCGGTGACAGTGGTGTCACCCTGGTGTCCCCAGGCGGTGGCAGTGGTGTCCCTTTGGTGTCACCCTGGTGTCCCCAGGCGGTGACAGTGGTGTCACCCTGGTGTCCCCAGGCGGTGGCAGTGGTGTCACCGTGGTGTCCCCAGGCGGTGACAGTGGTGTCACCCCGGTGTCCCCAGGCGGTGGCCGAGATGCTGGAGCAGAACCGGAGCCTGCAGAGCCTCAACCTGGAGTCCAACTTCATCACCAGCGCCGGGATGATGAGAGTGCTGGGGGCCGTGGGGCAGTGCCCCTCGCTGACCGAGCTCAGAGTGGACAACCAGGTGACACGGACGGGGACAATGACAATGACAATGACAATGACGAGTGCTGGGGGCCGTGGGGCAGTGCCCCTCGCTGACCGAGCTCAGAGTGGACAACCAGGTGACACGGACGGGGACAATGACAATGACAATGAGAGTGCTGGGGGCCGTGGGGCAGTGCCCCTCGCTGACCGAGCTCAGGGTGGACAACCAGGTGACACGGACGGGGACAATGACAATGACAATGACAATGAGAGTGCTGGGGGCCGTGGGGCAGTGCCCCTCGCTGACCGAGCTCAGAGTGGACAACCAGGTGACACGGACGGGGACAATGACAATGACAATGACAATGAGAGTGCTGGGGGCCGTGGGGCAGTGCCCCTCGCTGACCGAGCTCAGAGTGGACAACCAGGTGACACGGACGGGGACAATGACAATGACAATGACAATGAGAGTGCTGGGGGCCGTGGGGCAGTGCCCCTCGCTGACCGAGCTCAGAGTGGACAACCAGGTGACACGGACGGGGACAGGGACAGGGACAGGGATGGGGACAGGGACGGGGATGGGGACACGGACAGGCGGGACACTGGGGGACACCAGGGGTGGTGACAATGACAATGACAGTGTGTCCCATGTCCCCTGCGCAGTGCCAGCGCCTCGGGGACACGGTGGAGATGGCCATGGCGGCCACCCTGGAGCACTGCATGTCCCTGCTGGGGGGTGACAATGACAATCACAATGACGATGACGATGATGATGACGATGACAATGACGATGACGGTGACAATGACGATGACGGTGACAATGACGATGATGATGACGATGACGGTGTCCCCTGCGCAGTGCCAGCGCCTCGGGGACACGGTGGAGATGGCCATGGCGGCCACCCTGGAGCGCTGCCCGTCCCTGCTGCGCCTCGGTTACACCTTCACCCTGCAGGGCCCGCGGGCGCGCGCCGCCGCCGCCCTCACCCGCAACAACGAGCTCCGTGAGTGTCCCCAGCGTCACCGAGGGCCACCTGGGGTCACCCGGGGTCACCTGGGGTCACCTGGGGTCACCGAGGGTCACCTGGGGTCACCTGGGGTAACTGAGGGTCACTGAAGGTCCCCAGGGCCACCAAGGGTCACTGAGGGTCACCTGGGGTCACCAGGGGTCACCGAGGGTCACTGAGGGTCACCATGGGTCACCTGGGGTAACTGAGGGTCACTGAAGGTCCCCAGGGCCACCAAGGGTCACTGAGGGTCACCTGGGGTCACCAGGGGTCACCGAGGGTCCCCAAGGGTCACCAAGGGTCACCGAGGGTCACCTGGGGTCCTCAAGGGTCACTGAGGGTCACCTGGGGTCACTGAGGGTCCCCAAGGGTCACCTGGGGTAACTGAAGGTCACTGAGGGCCACCGAGGGTGCCCAAAGGTCCCCAAGTGTCCCCAAAGGTCACCAGGTGTCACCAGGGGGGGATTTGGGGTCCCAGAGCTGAACCCACCTTAAAAGGAGCTCCGTGAGTGTCCCCGAGGGTCCCCAAGGGTCACCTGGGGTCACCGAGTGTCCCCAAAGGTCACCAGGTGTCACCAGGGGGGGATTTGGGGTCCCAGGTTTGTCCCATCCGCTCTGAGGAGCTCCGGGAGTGTCCCCAGGTGTCCCCAAGGGGTCACCAGGTGTCCCCAAGTGTCCCCTGGGAGGAATTTGGGGTCCCAGCTGTGTCCCCCCCCTTTTCTCTGCCCCCAGGTCGCCAACAGAAGAAATCCTAAAAGTTCCCCCCGTGCCCACCCCGAGCTCAGGAACTGATGGAAATAAACTGGAAAGATGGCGGAAAAACCCTGGATGTGGGGTTCCTTTGGGAATTTGGGGGGGGGGATTTGGGGTTCCTTTGGGAATTTGGGGGGTGGGGATTTGGGGTTCCTTTGGGAATTTGGGGGGTGGGGATTTGGGGTTCCTTTGGGAATTTGGGGGTGGGGATTTGGGGTTCCTTTGGGAATTTGGGGTTTTGGGGGTGGGGATTTGGGGTTCCTTTGGGAATTTGGGGTTTTGGGGGTGGGGATTTGGGGTTCCTTTGGGAATTTGGGGGGGGGGGGGATTTGGGGTTCCTTTGGGAATTTGGGGTTTGGGGGTGGGGATTTGGGGTTCCTTTGGGAATTTGGGGTTTTGGGGGTGGGGATTTGGGGTTCCTTTGGGAATTTGGGGTTTTGGGGGTGGGGATTTGGGGTTCCTTTGGGAATTTGGGGGTTGGGGGTGGGGATTTGGGGTTCCTTTGGGAATTTGGGGTTTTGGGGGTGGGGATTTGGGGTTCCTTTGGGAATTTGGGGGGGGGGATTTGGGGTTCCTTTGGGAATTTGGGGGTTGGGGGTGGGGATTTGGGGTTCCTTTGGGAATTTGGGAATTTGGGGGGGGGGGGATTTGGGGTTCCTTTGGGAATTTGGGGGTTTGGGGTGGGGATTTGGGGTTCCTTTGGGAATTTGGGGTTTTGGGGGTGGCCTTGTCCCCAACTGTGTCCCCTTGGCTGTGTGGGGTCACCGTGGGAACCCCCAAATCCCCCAATTTTGGGCTTTCTGAAGGGTTTGGAGGGAAATCCTAAAAATTTAAGTGGGGGGGATTCCCAAAGGGAAAAAGTCCCAAAAAGGCTCCTCCCCCAAAAGTCCCCCCACCCCCCCAAAAAAAAATCCCAAAGAAATCTAAAAAATATCCCCAAAAATCCCCCAGGAAAACCTCCCAAATCCCCCCAAAAATCCCCCCAAACTCCCCCCTCCAAATCCCCCAAATTCCCCCCAAAAAAATCTCCCAAAACACCCCCTAAAAAAACCCCTCAAAATTCCCCCCGGAAAATCCCGAAAGTCCCCCCCAAAAAATTCCAAAAAAAAATCTAAAAAAATTTCCCATTTTATTCTTGTTGCTCTGGGGACATTTGGGGACATTTGGGGACGTTTTGGGGACATTTGGGGACATTTGGGGACATTTTGGGGACATTTGGGGACATTTTGGGGCCGTCGTCAGGCCGGTGGCAGCGGCGGCGGCTCCTCCTCGTCGGAGTCGAACTCGACGTTTTCGTCCTTGACCCAATTCCCGGCCGGATCCTGGAGCCAACCCCGGCTGCAACACAGGAAATTTGGGGAAATTTGGGAATTTTGGGGGGGAAGATTTTTGAATTTTTAGGATTTTTCTATGTTGGGATTTTTGGGGGGAATTTTTGGGGGGATTTTTGGCGTTTTAATGGGATTTTAAGGGATTTTTTTGCTATTTTTATGCGGTTTTGATGGGAGTATTTTTTTTTTTTTTTTTTTGGGAATTCGATGGGATTTTGATGGGATTTGATGGATTTTTTGGGGGGGTTTTGGGGGGATTTTTAAATTGAATTTTTGGGATTATTTTCTTGGGATTTTGGGGGGATTTGGGGAATATTTTGGGTTATCTGGGGGAATTTTTCAGGATTTTCTTGTGATTTTTTGGGGAGGTTTTGAGGGGATTTTGGGAATATTTTGGGTTATTTGGGGGATTTTTTCAGGATTTTCTTGTGATTTTTTGGGGAGGTTTTGAGGGGATTTTAGGGAATTTTTTTTTATTTCTTTGGGAATCTTGGGGGGAATTTTTTGGACTTTCTGGGAGATACTCTTGGGACATTTTTAGGATATTTTTGGGACTTTTTTTCCCCCAAAATAACTCCCAGCCCACCTGCGCAGGTGCAGGTGATGCCGCAGCACCCGCAGCCGCTCCGGGCTCGGATTCCCTTCGGAAAATCGGGAATTCCCTTCAGAAAACCGGGAATTTCCTTTCCTTCCCGACTTCTTTTCCTTGGGAACACCTGGGGGGGGCCAAGGAGAAGCTGCAGGGAATTCCAGGAAAGGAAAATTCCCCAAAAAAAACCCCTCTGGAATTTGGGGGTTGGGGTCTCACCCTCTGTGTGTGGGCGGATTCCAGAATTCCCGGAATTTTGGGACGGCTCCTGGGAATTTTTTGGGGTTATCCCGGAGATCCCAGCCCTGGAGCTGCTCCCCTTCGTCCTGGGGGATGGGAAATAAAAGGAAGTAAATCCCCAAAAATTCCCTTTCCTGGGAATTTCGGGGTCCATTTCCCCCTGGTTTTTTCCCTTTTCCCTCCCATTTTTTTCCTTTTTTTCTTCCTCATTTTTCCCATTTTCTCCCATTTATTTCCCGTTTTCCCCCGTTTTCCCCCAATTTTTCCCCATTTCCCCGTTTTTTCCCATTTCCCCCCGTTTTCCCCATTTCCCCCCTGTTTTTTTGCCATTTCCCCCCATTTTTCCCCCTTTCCCTCCTGTTTTTCCCCATTTCCCCCCGTTTTCCCCTTTCCCTCGTTTTTCCCCGTTTTTCCCCCTTTTCCTCCTGTTTTTTCCCCGTTTTTCCCCGTTTCCCCCCTTTCCCTCCTGTTTTTTCCCCGTTTTTCCCCCTTTTCCTCCTGTTTTTCCCCATTTCCCCCCGTTTCCCCCCTTTTCCTCCTGTTTTTTCCCCGTTTTTCCCCGTTTCCCCCCTTTTCCCCGTTTTTCCCCCTTTCCCTCCCGTTTTTTCCCCATTTCCCCCCCGTTTTTCCCATTTTTCTCCTGTTTTTCCCCGTTTTTCCCCCTTTCCCTCCTGTTTTTCCCCATTTCCCCCCCGTTTTTCCCCTTTCCCTCCCGTTTTTCCCCATTTCTCCCCCGTTTTTCCCCTTTCTCTCCTGTTTTTCCCCGTTTTCCCCCCGTTTCCCCCTTTTCCTCCTGTTTTTTCCCCGTTTTTCCCCATTTCCCCCCCGTTTCCCCCCTTTTCCTCCTGTTTTTTCCCCGTTTTTCCCCGTTTCCCCCCTTTCCCTCCTGTTTTTCCCCGTTTTTCCCCCTTTCCCTCCTGTTTTTCCCCATTTCCCCCCGTTTTTCCCCCTTTCCCTCCTGTTTTTCCCCATTTCCCCCCCGTTTCTCCCCTTTCCCCCCCGTTTTTCCCCATTTCCCCCCCGTTTTTCCCATTTTTCTCCTTTTTTTCCCCGTTTTTCCCCATTTCCCTCCTGTTTTTCCCCATTTCCCCCCGTTTTTCCCCCTTTCCCTCCCGTTTTTTCCCCATTTCTCCCCCGTTTCTCCCCTTCTCCTCCTGTTTTTTTCCCCGTTTTTCCCCATTTTTCCCCATTTTCCCCCCGTTTTTCCCCCTTTCCCTCCCGTTTTTCCCCATTTCCCCCCCGTTTTTCCCATTTTTCTCCTTTTTTTCCCCGTTTTTCCCCATTTCCCTCCTGTTTTTCCCCATTTCTCCCCCGTTTCTCCCCTTTCCCTCCTGTTTTTCCCTGTTTTCCCCCCGTTTCCCCCTTTTCCTCCTGTTTTTTCCCCGTTTTTCCCCATTTTTCCCCCGTTTCTCCCCTTTTCCTCCTGTTTTTTCCCCATTTCTCCCCTTTCTCTCCTGTTTTCCCCCCGTTTTCCCCCCGTTTGTTCCCCTCACGGGTGTCTCCGGCAGCGGCTGCTGTACGGGGCCGAGCTCAGCAGGGCGCTGCGGGCCACGCGCCGCGTCCGGGCCAGCAGGGGAGCCTGGGGACAGCCGCACCGACCGCTGAGGCCACGCCCACACCGCCACGCCCACACCGGCCACACCCATAGAGGCCACGCCCACACGAGGACACGTGTATAGAGACCACGCCCACGCCGACCCACCCTCGGAGGCCACACGGACACACCCACAGAGGCCACGCCCACCAAGACACAGGGACGCACCCATTCGGGCACACCCGTGGAAGCCACGCCCACTTTGGCCACACCCACCTGCACACCTGAGGCCGCGCCCTGCTCCTCCTGCGGGGTCACCTGAGGTCCCACCTGGAGCCGGCGGTGCCGCCCATAGGAACGCTGCAGGCCTGGGGACACAGGGGACACTGGGGACACTGGGGACACTGGGGACACTGGGGACACTGGGGGGACACTGGGACACTGGGGACAGTGGGGACACTGGGGACACTGGGGACACTGGGGGGACACTGGGACACTGGGGACACTGGGGGGACTGGGGACACTGGGGACACTGGGGACACTGGGGACACTGGGGACATTGGGGACACTGGGGACACTGGGGGGGACACTGGGGGACACTGGGGACACTGGGGACACTGGGGACACTGGGGGGGACACTGGGGGACACTGGGGACACTGGGGACACTGGGGACACTGGGGACACTGGGGACACTGGGGGGGATACTGGGGGACACTGGGGACACTGGGGACACTGGGGACACTGGGGATACTGGGGACACTGGGGACACTGGGGGGGACACTGGGGGACACTGGGGACACTGGGGACACTGGGACACTGAGGGCGACACTGGGGACACTGGGGACACTGGGGACACTGGGGGGGACACTGGGGGACTGGGGACACTGGGGACACTGGGGACACTGGGGGGGATACTGGGGACACTGCGGGGACACTGGGGACACGAGGGGACACTGGGGACACTGGGGACACTGGGGACACTGGGGACACTGGGGACATTGGGGACACTGGGGACACTGGGGACACTGGGACACTGGGGACACTGGGGACATTGGGGACACTGGGGACACAGGGGACACTGGGGACACTGGGGGGGACACTGGGGATACTGGGACACTGGGGACACTGGGGACACTGGGGGGACTGGGGGGACACTGGGGGGACTGGGGACACTGGGGACACTGGGGAGGACATTGGGGACACTGGGACACTGGGGGGGACACTGGGGACACTGGGGACACTGTGGGGACACTGGGGACACTGGGGGGACACTGAGGGCGACACTGGGGACACTGGGGACACTGGGGACACTGGGGACACTGGGGGGACACTGAGGGCGACACTGGGGACACTGGGGGGACACTGGGGACACTGGGACACTGGGGACACTGGGGACACTGGGGACACTGGGGGACACTGGGGGACACTGGGGGGACTGGGGACACTGGGGACACTGGGGGGACACTGGGGGACACTGGGGACACTGGGGGGACACTGGGGGGACACTGGGGACACTGGGGGGGACACTGGGGACACTGGGGACACTGGGGGGGACACAGGGGACACTGTGGGGACACTGGGGACACTGGGGACACTGGGGGGGACACTGGGGACACCGAGGGGACACTGGGGACACTGGGGACACTGGGGACACTGGGGACACTGTGGGGACACTGGGGACACTGGGGGACACTGGGGGGGACACTGGGGACACTGTGGGGACACTGGGGGGACACTGGGGGACACTGGGGACACTGGGGGGACACTGTGGGGACACTGGGGACACTGGGGACACTGGGGACACTGGGGACACTGTGGGGACACTGGGGACACTGGGGGACACTGGGGGGGACACTGGGGACACTGTGGGGACACTGGGGGGACACTGGGGACACTGGGGACACAGGGAAGGGGACAGGTGTGGCGGGGCCGGTGACACGGGGACACGTCACTCACTGTCCAGGTGCTTCCGGCCCGCCCGGTGCAGCAGCAGCGTCTGCAGAGTGTCACACACGGGCCGCTGGGGACACAGCGAGCACGCCAGCCTGGGGACACCGAGGGGACACCGGGGACACTGGGGACACCCTGGGGACACTGGGGACACCCTGGGGACACTGGGGACACCCTGGGGACACCCTGGGGACACTGGGGACACAGCGAGCACGCCAGCCTGGGGACACCGAGGGGACACCGGGGACACTGGGGACACCCTGGGGACACCCTGGGGACACTGGGGACACAGCGAGCACGCCAGCCTGGGGACACCGAGGGGACACCGGGGACACTGGGGACACCCTGGGGACACTGGGGACACCCTGGGGACACTGGGGACACCCTGGGGACACCCTGGGGACACTGGGGACACAGCGAGCACGCCAGCCTGGGGACACCGGGGACACTGGGGACACCCTGGGGACACTGGGGACACCCTGGGGACACAGCGAGCACGCCAGCCTGAGGACACCGAGGGGACACCGGGGACTCTGGGGACACCCTGGGGACACCCTGGGGACACCCTGGGGACACCCTGAGGACCCCAGGGGACCCCAGGGGACATCTGGGGAGCCCAGGGGACCCCAGGGGACATTTGGGGACACCAGGGGACCCCAGGGGACATTTGGGGACCCCAGGGGACACTCGGGGACCCCAGGGGACATTTGGGGACCCCAGGGGACACCAGGGGACATTTGGGGACACCAGGGGACCCCAGGGGACATTTGGGGACCCCAGGGGACATTTGGGGAGCCCAGGGGACCCCAGGGGACATTTGGGGAGCCCAGGGGACATTTGGGGACCCCAGGGGACCCCAGGGGACATTTGGGGAGCCCAGGGGACATTTGGGGACCCCAGGGGACACCAGGGGACATTTGGGGAGCCCAGGGGACACTCGGGGACCCCAGGGGACATCTGGGGAGCCCAGGGGACCCCAGGGGACATTTGGGGACCCCAGGGGACATTTGGGGACCCCAGGGGACCCCAGGGGACATCTGGGGAGCCCAGCGGACCCTCACCTGCCGTCCCGCAGCAGCAGCGCCTCGTCCTCGGGGATGGCGCTGGCCAGGAGCTCGGCCACACGGCGCCTCTGGGGACAGCAGCGTCACCTCGGGCCGCCCCAAACTGTCCCTGTGTCCCCAAAGTGTCCCCAGACTGTCCCTCACAATGTCCCCAAAGCGTCCTCCCTCAGCGAAGGGACCCTGGGGACACTCGAGGGGACAAAAAGGGGCCCAGGGAAGGGCTGGGGACACCCCGGGAAGAGTTGGGGACACCCCGGGGGGTTTTGGGGACACCCCGGGAAGGGTTGGGGACATCCCGGGAAGGGCTGGGGACACTCCGGGAGGTTTTGGGGACACCCCGGGAAGGCCTCAGGGGACCCGAGGGGTTCAGGCCGCGCCCCGGGGCTGGCGCGGGCAGGCCGGGATCGGGGTTGGGGACACCGGGGTCCCCGCGGGCCGCCCGGGATCGGGGTTGGGGACACCGGGGTCCCCGCGGGCCGCCCGGGGAGGGTCCCGGGGGGTCCCGGCCCCACCTGCAGCGCCCCGAGCGGCCCCGGGTCGTTCTCGTCGCGTTTAAAGGACATGGCGCCTCCTGCCAGGCCGCGGTCACCATGGCGACCGTCCCCGCCGCTTCCGGGTAAGCGCTTCCCCCGGCGAGGAACGGACCAATCAGCGAGCGCGGAGCGCGGCGCCCCGCGGGGCACGACGGGAGCCGTAGTTCGGCCGCGGGGAGCCCCGCCGGGGACGGCGGCGGAAATGGCGCGGCCGGAACTACAGCTCCCGGCAGGCGCCGCGAGGCCGCGCCGGGTCGGTGGGCACCGAGCGCGCCCCGGGAGCGGCGGGGCCGGGCCGGGAGCCCCGGTGGGACCCCCCGGGCCGGGAGCCCAGGGTGGGACCCCCCGGGCCATGGCGGGGAGCGGCGGAGCCGGGGCGGCCCCGCGGGAGCACCGCCTGCAGCCCGGGGACACCCTGCCGGGGCTGGCGCTGCGCTATGGGGTGACGGTGAGCGGCCCCGGGGGACGCCGGGGGACACCGGGGACACCGCGGGGGGGGAAAGGGGGCCGAGGGGGTCCCCAGGGGTCACCCCGGCCCGTCCTGGCCCGCTTGGCTTCGCTCGCACTTCCTGGTCCTCGTCCTGTCCTGTGCCCGGTCTGTGTCCCCGTCCCGGCCCCGTCCCTGTCCCTGTCCCTGTCCCCATTCTTGTTCCCGGCCCTGTCCCCACACTGGTCCCATCCCATCAATCCCTGTCCCATCCCAATCCCTGTTCTATCCCCGTCCCCAGTCCCAGTCCCGTCCCATCCCACAAACCCCACACATCCCGCCCCAATCCCATTTTATCCCAATCCCCATCCCACAAACCCCACACATCCCGCCCCAATCCCATTTTATCCCAGTCCCCATCCCACAAATCCCGCCCCAATCCCATTTTATCCCTGTCCCCATCCCATTAACCCCACAAATCCCGCCCCAATCCCATTTTATCCCAATCCCCATCCCACACATCCCGCCCCAATCCCATTTTATCCCAATTCCCATCCCAAACCCCACAAATCCCGCCCCAATCCCATTTTATCCCAATCCCCATCCCACAAACCCCACAAATCCCGCCCCAATCCCATTTTATCCCAATCCCCATCCCACAAACCCCACACATCCCCGCCCCAATCCCATTTTATCCCAGTCCCCATCCCACAAACCCCACACATCCCGCCCCAATCCCATTTTATCCCAATCCCCATCCCACAGACCCCACAAATCCCACCCCAATCCCATTTTATCCCAATCCCCATCCCACAAATCCCACAAATCCCGCCCCAATCCCATTTTATCCCAGTCCCCATCCCACACATCCCGCCCCAATCCCATTTTATCCCAGTCCCCATCCCACAAATCCCACAAATCCTCACCCCAATCCCATTTTATCCCAATCCCCATCCCACAAATCCCACAAATCCCCGCCCCAATCCCATTTTATCCCAGTCCCCATCCCACAAATCCCGCCCCAATCCCATTTTATCCCAGTCCTCATCCCACAAACCCCACAAATCCTCACCCCAATCCCATTTTATCCCAATCCCCATCCCACAAATCCCACAAATCCCCGCCCCAATCCCATTTTATCCCAGTCCCCATCCCACAAATCCCACAAATCCTCACCCCAATCCCATTTTATCCCAATCCCCATCCCACAAATCCCACAAATCCCGCCCCAATCCCATTTTATCCCAGTCCCCATCCCACAAATCCCCGCCCCAATCCCATTTTATCCCAATCCCCATCCCACAAATCCCACAAATCCTCACCCCAATCCCATTTTATCCCAATCCCCATCCCACAAATCCCACACATCCCGCCCCAATCCCATTTTATCCCAATCCCCATCCCACAAATCCCACAAATCCCCGCCCCAATCCCATTTTATCCCAGTCCCCATCCCACACATCCCGCCCCAATCCCATTTTATCCCTGTCCCCATCCCATTAACCCCACAAATCCCCGCCCCAATCCCATTTTATCCCAATCCCCATCCCACAAATCCCGCCCCAATCCCATTTTATCCCAGTCCCCATCCCACAGACCCCACACATCCCGCCCCAATCCCATTTTATCCCAATCCCCATCCCACACATCCCGCCCCAATCCCATTTTATCCCAATCCCCATCCCACAAATCCCACAAATCCCCGCCCCAATCCCATTTTATCCCAATCCCCATCCCACAAACCCCACAAATCCCGCCCCAATCCCATTTTATCCCTGTCCCCATCCCATTAACCCCACAAATCCCCGCCCCAATCCCATTTTATCCCTGTCCCCATCCCACAAATCCCGCCCCAATCCCATTTTATCCCAATCCCCATCCCACAGACCCCACACATCCCGCCCCAATCCCATTTTATCCCAATCCCCATCCCACAGACCCCACACATCCCGCCCCAATCCCATTTTATCCCAATCCCCATCCCACACATCCCGCCCCAATCCCATTTTATCCCAGTCCCCATCCCACAGACCCCACACATCCCGCCCCAATCCCATTTTATCCCAATCCCCATCCCACACATCCCGCCCCAATCCCATTTTATCCCAATCCCCATCCCACAAATCCCACAAATCCCCGCCCCAATCCCATTTTATCCCAATCCCCATCCCACAAATCCCACAAATCCCCGCCCCAATCCCATTTTATCCCAATCCCCATCCCACAAACCCCACAAATCCCGCCCCAATCCCATTTTATCCCTGTCCCCATCCCATTAACCCCACAAATCCCCGCCCCAATCCCATTTTATCCCTGTCCCCATCCCACAAATCCCGCCCCAATCCCATTTTATCCCAATCCCCATCCCACAGACCCCACACATCCCGCCCCAATCCCATTTTATCCCAATCCCCATCCCACAGACCCCACACATCCCGCCCCAATCCCATTTTATCCCAATCCCCATCCCACACATCCCGCCCCAATCCCATTTTATCCCAGTCCCCATCCCACAAATCCCGCCCCAATCCCATTTTATCCCAATCCCCATCCCACAAATCCCACACATCCCGCCCCAATCCCATTTTATCCCAATCCCCATCCCACAAATCCCACCCCGACCCCGCAGATGGAGCAGATCCAACGCGCCAACCGCCTCTACTCCTCGGACACGATCTTCCTCAAAGCCACGCTGCTCATCCCCGGCGTCCCCCAGCCCCGCGACATTCCCGGGGACATTCCCGGGGACATTCCCGGGGACATTCCCGGGGACATTCCCGGGGACATTCCCAGGGAAGTCCCGGGCCCCTCCCGTCACGACCTGTCGGCCTCGGATTTCCTGCGGCGTTTGGACGCCGAGATCGGCCGCTCCAAGGAGGCGGCGGCGCAGCGCCTGCAGGGCCGGGACACGAGGTGGGAAATTCGGGAAAAAATTTGGGAAATTTTGGGGGGAAAAAAAATTGGGGGGGAAATTGGGGGAGAAGCGGAGGAGATTTGGGGTGTCTCGGGCGCTCCGGGGAGGCGGCGGCGCGGCGGCTGCGGGGCCGGGAGAGCAGGGGGGAAACTGGGGGGAAAATTTGGGGAAAAATTTGGGGGGAGTTTGGGTGAAACTGGGACAAAATTGGGAAAAGGTTTTGGGGAAAACTGGGGGGACAGTTGGGATAAAACTGGGGGGAAATTGGGATAAAACTGGGGGGACAATTGGGATAAAATTGGGGGGACAATTGGGATAAAACTGGGGGGAAATTGGGGTAAAACTGGGGGAAAATTGGGATAAAATTGGGGGGACAATTGGGATAAAACTGGGGGGAGAATTGGGATAAAATTGGGGGGAGAATTGGGGTAAAATTGGGGGGAAATTGGGATAAAATTGGGGGGACAATTGGGATAAAACTGGGGGGAAATTGGGGTAAAACTGGGGGAAAATTGGGATAAAATTGGGGGGACAATTGGGATAAAACTGGGGGGAGAATTGGGATAAAATTGGGGGGAGAATTGGGGTAAAATTGGGGGGAAATTGGGATAAAATTGGGGGGACAATTGGGATAAAACTGGGGGGACAATTGGGATAAAATTGGGGAAAAATCGGGGTAAAATTGGGGTAAAATCGGGGTAAAATTGGGCTGAAATGGAGGCAGAGCCGGGGTCGCAGTTGGGGCTGGTGGCAGTGCCACCCGCGGTGTCACCAGTGTCCCCACAGCCCCGGCGGTGGCCGCAGCCCCTCGTCCCCTTGGGGGGCGCGGCTGGGACCACGACCCCTCACCAGGACCCCGCGGGCGGCCGCGCTCAGGGACGCCGAGGACGAGATCTTCACCTTGTGACAGCGGGGACAGCGGGGACAGTGGGGACACTGGGGACACTGGGGACACTGGGGACACGGGGACACTGGGACACTGGGGACACTGGGGACAGTGGGGACACTGGGGACATCGAGGGCATCAGGGACGCCGAGGACGAGATCTTCACCTTGTGACAGCGGGGACAGCGGGGACACTGGGGACAGTGGGGACACTGGGGACAGCGGGGACACGGGACAGCGGGGACACTGGGGACACTGGGGACAGTGGGGACACTGGGGACATCGAGGGCATCAGGGACACCAAGGACGAGATCTTCACCTTGTGACAGCGGGGACAGCGGGGACACTGGGGACAGTGGGGACACTGGGGACAGCGGGGACACGGGACAGCGGGGACACTGGGGACAGTGGGGACACTGGGGACATCGAGGGCATCAGGGACACCAAGGACGAGATCTTCACCTTGTGACAGCGGGGACAGCGGGGACACTGGGGACAGCGGGGACAGCGGGGACACTGGGGACAGCGGGGACAGCGGGGACACTGGGGACAGTGGGGACAGCGGGGACAGTGGGGACACTGGGGACAGTGGGGACAGCGGGGACAGCGGGGACAGTGGGGACACTGGGGACACTGGGGACAGTGGGGACAGCGGGGACAGTGGGGACACTGGGGACAGTGGGGACACTGGGGACAGTGGGGACAGCGGGGACACTGGGGACAGTGGGGACACTGGGGACAGTGGGGACACTGGGGACATTGGGGACACTGGGGACAGTGGGGACAGCGGGGACACGGGACACTGGGGACAGCAGGGACGCTGGAGACATTGGGGACATTGGGGACATCAAGGACATCAGGGACACCAAGGACGAGATCTTCACCTTGTGACAGCGGGGACAGCGGGGACAGTGGGGACCTTGGGGACACTGGGGACACTGGGACACTGGGGACAGTGGGGACCTTGGGGACACTGGGGGCAGTGGGGACAGTGGGGACCTTGGGGACACTGGGACACTGGGGACATGGGGGACAGTGGGGACAATGGGGACACTGGGGACATGGGGACAGTGGGGACGCTGGGGATGCTGAGGAGCAGATCATCACCTTGTGACATTGGGGACATCGGGGACATCGGGGATGTGGCACCGGGGGACACCAGGAATGGGACAGTGGGGACAGGACAGGGGGACACCACGGATGGGACGTGGGGGACATCGCGGATGTGACACCGAGGACACAGGGAATGGACAACTGGGGACACCGGAGAGGTGACACCGAGGACACCGGGCCAGGACATCGAGGACACCGGAGATGTGACATCGGGGACACCGGGGACACCAGGAACCTGAGCCTGGGGACACCCAGGGTGTGACACTGAGGACAGGTGACACCGGAGGTGACACAGGAGGTGCCACCAGAGCAGACCCCGAGGTGACACCAGGAGGTGACACCAGAAGGTGACACAGGAGGTGACGCTGGAGGTGCCACCGCTCCCCCCAGGCCGTGGCCGTGTTCCCGCTGTGCCAAGGAGCCCGGAGGGGACACGGGGACTTTGGGGACAGGGACAGGTGCCACCTCCCCCCACCCCGCCAGCTTGTAAATAAACCGGAGCTTTGTCACCCGGCTCGGCTTTGTCACCGCCCGGGGACAGTGTCACACCCACGGGGACAGTGTGACACCCCTGGGGACAGTGTCACACCCCTGGGGACAGTGTCACACCCCGGGGACAGTGTCACACCCCGGGGACAGTGTCACACCCTTGGGGACAGTGTCACACCCCCGGGGACAGTGTCACACCCCGGGGACAGTGTCACACCCCCGGGGACAGTGTCACACCCCTTGGGGACAGTGTCACACCCCTGGGGACAGTGTCACACCCCCGGGGACAGTGTCACACGCCGGGGACAGTGTCACACCCCCGGGGACAGTGTCACACCCTTGGGGACAGTGTCACACCCCCGGGGACAGTGTCACACCCCTTGGGGACAGTGTCACACCCCCGGGGACAGTGTCACACCCCTTGGGGACAGTGTCACACCCCGGGGACAGTGTCACACCCTGGGGACAGTGTCACACCCTGGGGACAGTGTCACACCCCGGGGACAGTGTCACACCCTGGGGACAGTGTCACACCCCGGGGACAGTGTCACACCCCTGGGGACAGTGTCACACCCTTGGGGACAGTGTCACACCCCTGGGGACAGTGTCACACCCCCGGGGACAGTGTCACACGCCGGGGACAGTGTCACACCCCCGGGGACAGTGTCACACCCTTGGGGACAGTGTCACACCCCCGGGGACAGTGTCACACCCCCGGGGGCAGTGTCACACCCTTGGGGACAGTGTCACACCCCGGGGGACAGTGTCACACCCCTTGGGGACAGTGTCACACCCCTTGGGGACAGTGTCACACCCCCGGGGACAGTGTCACACCCTTGGGGACAGTGTCACACCCCGGGGACAGTGTCACACCCCGGGGACAGTGTGACACCCCCGGGGACAGTGTCACACCCCGGGGACAGTGTCACACCCCGGGGACAGTGTCACACCCTTGGGGACAGTGTCACACCCCTGGGGACAGTGTCACACCCTTGGGGACAGTGTGACACCCCCGGGGACAGTGTCACACCCCGGGGACAGTGTCACACCCCCCGGGGACAGTGTCACACCCTTGGGGACAGTGTCACACCCCGGGGACAGTGTCACACCCCGGGGACAGTGTCACACCCTTGGGGACAGTGTCACACCCCTGGGGACAGTGTCACACCCTTGGGGACAGTGTGACACCCCCGGGGACAGTGTCACACCCCGGGGACAGTGTCACACCCTTGGGGACAGTGTCACACCCCGGGGACAGTGTCACACCCCGGGGACAGTGTGACACCCCCGGGGACAGTGTCACACCCCGGGGACAGTGTCACACCCCGGGGACAGTGTCACACCCCTTGGGGACAGTGTCACACCCCGGGGACAGTGTCACACCCTTGGGGACAGTGTCACACCCCGGGGACAGTGTCACACCCCTTGGGGACAGTGTCACACCCCTGGGGTCAGTGTCACACCCCGGGGACAGTGTCACACCCCGGGGGACAGTGTCACACCCCGGGGACAGTGTCACACCCCTGGGGTCAGTGTCACACCCCGGGGACAGTGTCACACCCCGGGGACAGTGTCACACCCTTGGGGACAGTGTCACACCCCGGGGACAGTGTCACACCCCTGGGACAGTGTCACACCCCTGGGGACAGTGTCACACCCCCGGGGACAGTGTCACACCCCGGGGACAGTGTCACACCCTTGGGGACAGTGTCACACCCCCGGGGACAGTGTGACACCCTTGGGGACAGTGTCACACCCCCGGGGACAGTGTCACACCCTTGGGGACAGTGTCACACCCCGGGGACAGTGTCACACCCCGGGGACAGTGTGACACCCCCGGGGACAGTGTCAGACCCCGGGGACAGTGTCACACCCCGGGGACAGTGTCACACCCTTGGGGACAGTGTCACACCCCTGGGGACAGTGTCACACCCTTGGGGACAGTGTCACACCCCTTGGGGACAGTGTCACACCCCTGGGGACAGTGTCACACCCCCGGGGACAGTGTCACACCCCGGGGACAGTGTCACACCCCCGGGGACAGTGTCACACCCCCGGGGACAGTGTCACACCGTTGGGGACAGTGTCACACCCCGGGGACAGTGTCACACCCCTTGGGACAGTGTCACACCCTTGGGGACAGTGTCACACCCCCGGGACAGTGTCACACCCTTGGGGACAGTGTCACACCCCTTGGGGACAGTGTCACACCCCCGGGGACAGTGTCACACCCCGGGGACAGTGTCACACCCTTGGGGACAGTGTCACACCCCCGGGGACAGTGTCACACCCCGGGGACAGTGTCACACCCCCGGGGACAGTGTCACACCCTTGGGGACAGTGTCACACCCCCGGGGACAGTGTCACACCCCGGGGACAGTGTCACACCCTTGGGGACAGTGTCACACCCCTTGGGGACAGTGTCACACCCCGGGGACAGTGTCACACCCCGGGGACAGTGTCACACCCCCGGGGACAGTGTCACACCCCTGGGACAGTGTCACACCCTTGGGGTCAGTGTCACACCCCGGGGACAGTGTCACACCCTTGGGGACAGTGTCACACCCCTTGGGGACAGTGTCACACCCCGGGGACAGTGTCACACCCCCGGGGACAGTGTCACACCCCCGGGGACAGTGTCACACCCTTGGGGACAGTGTCACACCCCTGGGGACAGTGTCACACCCCGGGGACAGTGTCACACCCCCGGGGACAGTGTCACACCCCTGGGACAGTGTCACACCCCTTGGGGACAGTGTCACACCCTTGGGGACAGTGTCACACCCCCGGGGACAGTGTCACACCCCCTTGGGGACAGTGTCACACCCCGGGGACAGTGTCACACCCCTTGGGGACAGTGTCACACCCCGGGGACAGTGTCACACCCCTGGGGACAGTGTCACACCCCGGGGACAGTGTGACACCCCTTGGGGACAGTGTCACACCCCTGGGGACAGTGTCACACCCCTTGGGGACAGTGTCACACCCCGGGGACAGTGTCACACCCCGGGGACAGTGTCACACCCTTGGGGACAGTGTCACACCCCGGGGACAGTGTGACACCCCCGGGGACAGTGTCACACCCCGGGGACAGTGTCACACCCTTGGGGACAGTGTCACACCCCCGGGGACAGTGTCACACCCCTTGGGGACAGTGTCACACCCTGGGGACAGTGTCACACCCCGGGGACAGTGTCACACCCTGGGGACAGTGTCACACCCCCGGGGACAGTGTCACACCCCTTGGGGACAGTGTCACACCCCGGGGGACAGTGTCACACCCCGGGGACAGTGTCACACCCCGGGGACAGTGTCACACCCCTGGGGACAGTGTCACACCCCGGGGACAGTGTCACACCCCTGGGGACAGTGTCACACCCCTTGGGGACAGTGTCACACCCCGGGGACAGTGTCACACCCTTGGGGACAGTGTCACACCCCGGGGACAGTGTCACACCCCTGGGGACAGTGTCACACCCCTGGGGACAGTGTCACACCCCTTGGGGACAGTGTCACACCCCGGGGACAGTGTCACACCCCCGGGGACAGTGTCACACCCCGGGGACAGTGTCACACCCCGGGGGACAGTGTCACACCCCGGGGACAGTGTCACACCCCCGGGGACAGTGTCACACCCCCGGGGACAGTGTCACACCCTTGGGGACCAGTGTCACACCCCGAGGACAGTGTCACACCCCGGGGACAGTGTCACACCCTTGGGGACAGTGTCACACCCCGGGGACAGTGTCACACCCCGGGGACAGTGTCACACCCTTGGGGACAGTGTCACACCCTTGGGGACAGTGTCACACCCCTGGGGACAGTGTCACACCCTTGGGGACAGTGTCACACCCCTGGGGACAGTGTGACACCCCCGGGGACAGTGTCACACCCTTGGGGACAGTGTCACACCCCGGGGACAGTGTCACACCCTGGGGACAGTGTCACACCCCTGGGGACAGTGTCACACCCCGGGGACAGTGTCACACCCCCTGGGGACAGTGTCACACCCCTTGGGGACAGTGTCACACCCCGGGGACAGTGTCACACCCTTGGGGACAGTGTCACACCCCGGGGACAGTGTCACACCCCTGGGGACAGTGTCACACCCCCGGGGACAGTGTCACACCCCTGGGGACAGTGTCACACCCCCCGGGGACAGTGTCACACCCCTGGGGACAGTGTCACACCCCTTGGGGACAGTGTCACACCCCGGGGGACAGTGTCACACCCCCCGGGGACAGTGTCACACCCCGGGGGACAGTGTCACACCCCCTTGGGGACAGTGTCACACCCCGGGGACAGTGTCACACCCCGGGGACAGTGTCACACCCTGGGGACAGTGTCACACCCCCCGGGGACAGTGTCACACCCCTTGGGGACAGTGTCACACCCCCGGGGACAGTGTCACACCCCTTGGGGACAGTGTCACACCCCGGGGACAGTGTCACACCCTTGGGGACAGTGTCACACCCCGGGGACAGTGTCACACCCCCGGGGACAGTGTCACACCCCCTTGGGGACAGTGTCACACCCCCGGGGACAGTGTCACACCCTTGGGGACAGTGTCACACCCCCGGGGACAGTGTCACACCCTTGGGGACAGTGTCACACACCGGGGACACGATTCCCCTCCCCCAGAGGCATTTGGGGACATTTTGGGGACATTTTGGGGACGTCGCCGGCCCCGGGAACACGCTCAGCCCTTGGACCCTGGAATTGCCAAATCCCATCCCGAGGATCCCAAAATTCCCAAATCCCAGAATTCCCAAATCCCAAAATTCCCAAACCCCTCCCAGGACCTCCAGGACCCCAAATCCCAAACCCCAAATCCCATTAAAAACACCCGAAATTCCATTAAAACACCCAAAATCCCATTAAAAACACCCGAAATTCCATTAAAACACCCAAAATCCCATATAAAAACACCCAAAATCCCATTAAAAACACCCGAAATTCCATTAAAACACCCGAAATCCCATATAAAAACACCCAAAATCCATTAAAAACACCCGAAATTCCATTAAAACACCCGAAATCCCATATAAAAACACCCAAAATCCCATTAAAAACACCCGAAATTCCATTAAAACACCCAAAATCCCATATAAAAACACCCAAAATCCCATTAAAAACACCCGAAATTCCATTAAAACACCCGAAATCCCATTAAAACACCCCAAATCCAATTAAAACACCCGAATTTCCATTAAATCCACACGAAATCCCATATAAAAACACCCCAAATCCCATGAAAAACACCCGACATTCCATTAAAACACCCGAAATTCCATTAAAACACCCAAAATCCCATTAAAACACCCGAATTTCCATTAAATCCACCCGAAATCCCATTAAAACGACCCAAAATTCCATTAAAACCACCCAAAATTCCATTAGAACCCAGCCCCCCCTTTAAACCTCCCCCAAATCCATGAAAACCCCCAAATCCCACCAAGAACGACTCGGAAATCCAGGAATTCTTCCCGTATTCCAGCGGCCCTCCCGGGCTCTGGTATTTATAATATTTATATTCGGATCCCCCGGGTTTGGGGGAAATCCCGGGATTTGGGGGAAAAATCCGGGATTTTGGGTGGCAAAAACCGGGATTGTGGGGGGAGAGGTCGGGATCTTGGGAAAAACTCCGGTGTTGGGGGGAAATCCCAGGATTCTGGGGAAAATCCCGGGATTTCGGAGTGAAATGGCAGAATTTTGGGGGAAAAACCCGGAATTTCTGGGAAAACTCGGGAATTACGGCGGGAAAACCCAGAGTTTTGGGAAAAACCCGGAATTTTTGGGAAAACGCAGGATTCTGGGATGAAAATCTGGGATTTTGGGGGGAAATCCCAGGATTCTGGGGGTGAATCCCGGGATTTTGGGGAGAAAATCCAGGAGTTTTTTTTGGGGGGTGTGGTGAAATCCCGGAATTTTGGGGTGAAATCCCGGGATTTTTGGGGTGAAATCCGGGATTTTGGGGGTGCCACCCCCCGATTGTCACCGTGTCACCCCCGATTGTCCCCGGGGGGGGGGAGGGGCGGCCCGGGGGTATTTACAGGGTGGGGGAGGGGCGTACATACATATTTATAGGATTTATTTTTGTGGTTTTTGGGGGGGAAAAAGGAGGAAATTCCCAACAAAGTGCATTCGTCCGTCTGTCCGGATGTCCGGGGAGGGAATTCCCGGCTGGAATTCCCTGGGAAAAAAAACTTTCCCGGGGATTTTTGGGGGGGGGGGGGGGGGGAGGGGAGGGGAAATTCCAGCCCGTCCCCTCCCCCCGCCCCGGGTTAAAGGTGGGCGGGGCCGGCCGAGCCTGGAAAGAAAACACAAAAAAGGGGAAAAATTGGGAAATTAACGGGAAAATTGATAGGGAAAATAATGGGGAATTAATGGGGAAAATAATGGGAAAATTAATGGGGAATTAATGGGAAAATTAATGGGGAATTAATGGGAAATTAATGGGAAAATTAATGGGGGAAGTGGGGGAATAATGGGAAAACTACTGGGGGAAATAATGGGAAAATTAATGGGAGAAATAACGGGAAATTAACGGGAAATTAATGGGAGAAATAATGGGGATAATGGGGGAAAATGGGAAAATTAATAGGGGAAATAATGAGGGAATAATGGGAAATTAACAGAGGAATGATCGGAAAATTAATGGGGGAAATACTGGCAGGGAATAATGGGAATAAAGGGGAAATAATAATGGGGGAATTAATGGGGGGGAATAATGGGGAAAATGGAAAAAAAGGGATGGGAAATAATGGGGAAATTAATAGGGGAAATAATGGGGATAAAGGGGGAAATAATGGGGATAAAGGGGGAAATAATGGGGAAATTAATAGGGGAAATAATGGAGGAATAATGGGAATAATGGGGGAAATAATGGGGAAATTAATAGGGGAAATAATGGGGATAAAGGGGGAAATAATGGGGATAAAGGGGGAAATAATGGGGAAATTAATAGGGGAAATAATGGAGGAATAATGGGAATAATGGGGGAAATAATGGGGAAATTAATAGGGGAAATTATGGGGGAATAATGGGAATAAGGGGGGAAATAATGAGTTAATTAATAGGGGAAATAATGGGGGAATAATGGGAATAAGGGGGAAATAAATGGGGAAATAATGGGAATAAAGGGGGAAATAATGAGTTAATTAATAGGGGAAATAATGGGGGGAAATAATGGGAATAAGGGGGAAATAATGGGGAAATCAATGGGGAAATAATGGGGATAAAGGGGGAAATAATGAGTTAATTAATAG